>NC_064849.1:133312574-133395074 GCF_024139225.1 Suncus etruscus
AAAGAAAGAAAGAAAGAAAGAAAGAAAGAAAGAAAGAAAGAAAAAGAGAAAGAAAGGAAGGAAAGAATGAAGGAAGGGAGAAAAAGAGAGAGAAGGAAGGAAGAAGAGAAGAAAAGAGAGAAAGATGGAAAGAAAGAAGAAAGAAAAAGAAAGAAAGAAGGAAGGAAGAGAAGAAAAGTGATGGAAAGAAAGAAAAAGAAAGAAAGAAGGAAGAAGGAAGGAAGAAGAAAGAAGAAAAGAGAAAAATGGAAAGAAAGAAGGAAGGAAGGTAGAGAGAAAGAAAGAGAAAGAAAGGAAGGAAGGAAGGAAGGTAGAGAAAAGAAAGAAAGAAAGAAAGAAAGAAAGAAAGAAAGAAAGAAAGAAAGAAAGAAAGAAAGAAAGAAAGAAAGAAAGAAAGAAAGAAAGAAAGAAAGAAAGAAAGAAAGAAAGAAAGAAAGAAAGAAAGAAAGAAAGAAAGAAAGAAAGAAAGAAAGAAAGAAAATGTTCTTCAAAAAAGTGGAAATCGGGGCTGGAGAGATAGCACAACAGCGTTTGCCTTGCAAGCAGCCGATCCAGGACCTAAGTGGTTGGTTCGAATCCCGGTGTCCCATATGGTCCCCCGTGCCTGCCAGGAGCTATTTCTGAGCAGACAGCCAGGAATAACTCCTGAGCACTGCCGGGTGTGAGCCCCCACCCCCCCAAAAAAAAGTGGAAGTCACCGCTTCACATCTTTGTTATCTACCTGAGAGTTTAAGACTTTCTGGGATGAGCAAAAGCTAAAATGGGCTGGCCTAAGACTGGAAGTTTTGAAACTGTTTTCTCAAGGAAAAGCTGCTATGTTTTTGTTTTATTGGCTCTGATTGGGCTCAAGTGGACTTTGACAACACCTGCTATTTTCTTCCTTTCTTTTGGATGGGGAAGCAACTTCCAAGCTTTGTTCAGGAGATCTGGAGGCCCTAGCCATGATTCTTAGCCAAGTAATTGGTTTAGCACAAGAGCATTTGCTAAGGAGTATTGTCAGGCAACAAATAAGCTGAAAGTTGCGTGAGGCCAATAATAGTAGTATGGCTTAATAATTTAATCTGAGTGTCAGGGCCAGAAAGATGGTATAGCAGGTAAGGCACTTGTCTTGCAAGGATCATTCAGTTCCAAGGACTTCATATGTTCCTGAACCCCACCAGCAGTGAGTGATCCCTAAGCACAGAGCCAGGAATAAGTCCTGAGCACTGCTGGCCCCAAAACAAACCAAAAAAAAAAAAAAAAAAAAAATATATATATATATATATATATATATATATATATATATAAAAAGACAAAAAATAGCAGCCTGATATTTTTTTTTTTTTAGCCACATATAACTGTGCTCAGAGTTTACTCAGGAATTATACTCCTGGTGGATTTGGAGAGCCATTTGAGGTGCCAGGGATAAAACCCAGGTTAGCTGTGTGCAAGGAAAACTCCTTACCCACTGTACTCTCCCTCTCTTATTTTATAATTTTATAAATATAAAAATTTCATAAAATTATAAAATAGTGTTAATAGTCTTACCAGATCTTCATATGAGCATAAAATTTATGAAAGTAGATCATAACAGTGCAGTTGTCTTATTTGCATTGAATACATGTGAACACATATACATGCTCATTACTACACATGTGTACAATGTCCTAATTCTTTTTTGTTTGTTTGGTTGGTTTTTTGGGGGTGGGCCACACCTGGTGGCGCTCAAGTGTTACTCCTGGCTCTGTGCTCAGAAATCACTCCTAGCAGGCTCAGGGACATATAGATTGCAGGGGATTGAACCCAGGTTGGCCACGTGCAAGGCAAACGCCCTACCTGCTGTGCTATCACTCCAGTCCTCTTAAACTTTTTTTTTATGTCATAATTCTTTTTCGTTGTTGTTCTTGCTGTGTTTGCTCAGGGGTTACTCCTGGCTCTGTGCTCAGGAATCACTCCTGGTAGTGTTCAATGAACTCTATGGAATGCCAGGGATAGTGCACAAAGTAAGCACTCTACCTGCTGTACTATATCTCTCCAGCCCCTGTACTAATTCTTTAATTGACCTTTGCAAATCCCCAATTCCTTGTCCCACAGCTCCAACATAGGAGTTGGAAGCCTCCTTAGCTATCCAGGTCCTATGATAATGTTCTATTTTATACTGGTAGGTGAAGATGCTTCAGGTGGGGAAAACAACAAAACACCGCCTAAAAGCCTGGTGGTAAAACAAAACAAGCTAAACACTTAATGCTAAAGCTGAAGTTCTAACATAATTGGTGGCCCAGCTCAATTCATGATTCACGTGAGACTGTGAGTCTTCAGCCAGCTGGGCTGCTCTGCTGTATAATAAATTGGACTAGATGTGCCCTTTTGGTCCCTCCTGCTCAAGCTTTCATAGATTCTGCAGAAGTGTTTCTTCACTTTTATGAACCTGTTTATCGGAGCCATGAGAAAATGAGAGCAACCTGCAGGGCTTTACTGGATGCTGACCACTCCCCTCTCTTTTGGCCCATTGGCCAAAGAGCAGTAAATCCTTCACAGAGCCACTACATGAGTGCATTAAGGCTCCCTGTAGATGTTTTGAAGAGCTGCTGATTTAGTCCAAATGAGTGGAAAGGCAAAGAAGTGTCTTAGTACTGGCAGAACTGTAGAGAATTTTCTGTCCTTGCTCCTTTTCTTCTCCCTCTCTTTATGCCTGCCAACCCTGGGAGCCATTTGCAGGCTCCCAGAGAAATTTGCAGAGAAATCCGTGGAATGTTCAATTGTTTCTGTGATTTCCCACAAGCCATCATTTTTTTAATTGAATATCTAATTCCCTGCTGAAAACCAAGCTTGAGTCTGAAAACTATACTCCATACTATTTGTAAGAATTGAAAATGGGAAACTAGAATGCCATCCCTCCACAAAAATTAGAATAATCGTTCAATCCCTGGCACTGCATAGGGTCCCCTGAGTACAGAGCCAGGGGTAAGCCCCCGAGAGAAACAAAGAACACACACACACACACACACACACATGAAAAGAAAAAAGAGAGAATTCTTGTCCTTATGCAATAAAGAAAATTTATTTTGTGGCTTGATTTTTTTTTTTTTTAAGTAACAAAACCTCCAGTTCTCAGGAGCAGGAAGGTAGCAAGTTGGAGGAGGAAGAGAAATTAGTAAGCAGTTGAGTATGACTCATCTGCGAACACTGACAATCGAGCGCTGTCCTTTGTCATTTGGAGTCTGACCAACAAGCTTGTGAAACGATTATGAGGTACAGGTGAGTGGGGTGTGCCCTATGGCTGTGCATTCAGGACAGTTTCTGCCCTGTGGCAGATGAATGCTTGAATCCCACACAAGCTTCCATTTTCTGCCTTTCTATTGAAAATGACCCCTATGTGCCAGCTTTATATTCTAAATCTAATGTATTTCAAATTAGGTGTTAAACTCATATTGTCAGATTTTTCTGTAGCTCTATTTGACTATAAACAAATGAAAAACCTTTGGAGAACTTCCATCTTTTTATGTGCTGGCCTCTAACCCAGAACCTCAGACCTGCACATTGCATGCTCTACCACTGAGTTACAGCTTTGTAGACTGGGATCTGGGGGCAATTCTTTAAAACATAAGTTTATTATAAAATATAAAAAACTAGGGCCGGAGCGATAGTGCAGTGGTAGGGTGTTTGCCTTGCATGCAGCTGATCTGGGATGAACCTTGGTTCGATCCCCAGTGTCCCATATGGTCCCCCAAGCCAGTAGCGATTTCTGAGCGCATAGCCAGGTATAATCCCTGAGCATCACCAGGTGTGGCCCAAAAAAACAAAACAAACAAACAAACAAAAACCACCCATAACATATATATAACTAATTATAGGGGCTGGAGTGAGATTATAATGAGAAGAGTAGAGCACTTGCCTTACATGCAGCCTACCCAACTTGGATCCCGTGTTCTATATGGCCCCCCAAGCACCACTAGGGTGTGACCCCAAATAAAAATAAATTAAAAATTAAATAAAGAAGGGGCCGGAGCTGTAGTGCAGGCCATAAGACGTCTGCCTTGAGTGTGCTAGCCTAAGACTGACCGCAGTTCTATCCCCTGGAGTCCCATATGGTCCTCCAAGCCAGGAGTGATTTCTGAGAGCATAGCCAGAAGTAACCCTTGAGCGTCACCGGCCAAAGAAACAAACAAACAAACAAAAAACACACAAAAAAATTAAATAAAATAAAAAGCTACAAAATACAGATTTCTTTGAGCAACAATAGTGATTCAAAAGTACACAAGTTAAAGCCAGAGAATTAATACTATGGGTAAGGCACGTGCCTTGACTCTCGTGACAGTCTCAGGGGACCTCAGGTGGTACCTGGGGTCAAACGGGGATTGTCCACATGAAAGTGCCTTAACTCCTGTAGTATCTCTCCAACAATTCATTCAGTTCTGAAATGCACGCTTGGCATACAATATCTTGTTTATTGTGCCCAACAAGTGCTATGAATGACAAATATATATCAATCCCACCATTTCAATTTATACAATTGAAATTTGGCCAGACAAAGAAGTGTTTTGTTTAACTTTGTGGTCAGGCCTCAGCAGTTGATTAAATAAAAAAGAATAGCTCTCCCAGTGAAGGCTTCATACCAGTGAATTCCAAAGTGCTTTGGTGAGATACCTGGGTGCTAGTCATCTGCTGCCACAGGTAAAGGCCTTTACCTACTTGTGCAGTTAGTATTACAACACTGTGAGGCTAGAAATAAAGTCTAAGGAGCGCCACATGATAGGTAATTTGCTTAAGATCACACAGTCATTAATTGTCAAATTCTTTCCAACGACCTTACCTGACTGCAAATAATGGCGGCACCTTCCTCCCTGGTACTCGCCAGCTGGCTCAGCCCTTTTCTTCCTGATTTTTTTCTGCTCCATTGCCCACAGGTGGTGCAGGATATGTCTTGAGATCACTTACTTTCCTTTAATGCCCCCATTTTAACAATTGAGTCACATATTAACATAGTTGAAGATACAAAGTGTATATAGCAAAGTAAAAAGCTTCCTCTTCTCCCACTGCTTCCGTCCTCAGTTAAGACATTTTAAGTTCACTTCATCAGTAGATATCTGCACTTCTGGCTTCTGATCTTCAGGAAGACATAAAATCAATGCAACACTTGGTTCTGTGATCTCTTTTTTTTCTTTTTGGGCCACATTCTGCAGGGCCAAGAGCTTACTCCTGGTGGTGCTCTAGGCATCTTTTGGAATGTCAAGGGTCAAACTCGAATTGGCCATGTGCAAGGCCAACAAACACTCTACTTGCTGTACTATCTCTCAGGCTGTGATCTACATTTTCACCCAATGGGGCAAGTTCTCAATGGACTGTTTATAAAAGTGCAATGTTGGGGCTGGAGAGCTAGCATAGAGGTAGGGTGTTTGCCTTGCATGCAGAAGGACGGTGATTTGAATCCCGGCATCCCATATGGTCCTCTGAGCCTGCCAGGAGTGATTTCTGAGCATAGTAGAGCCAGGAGGAACCCCTGAGTGCTGCTGGTGTGACAAAAACAAAAACAAAAACAAAAAAAAAAAAGTGCAATGTTGCTAATTTATGGGGTCTTCGTTTTTTTTTGTGGGGGTTTTGTTGTGACTGTGTACAGGGCTTATTCATGGCTCTGCTTTCTTGGGGACAATATCTGGAGCAGAGGAAACCTAGGTCAGCTGTATACAAGGCAAGCACCTTGCCTACCTGTTGTCCTATCTCTCCAGCTTCTTATTGGGTCTTCTTAGCTAGTCTCTATGTATGTATGTATGTATGTATGTATGTATGTATGTATGTGTGTGTATGTATGTGTCAAAGTGCATATATTTTACTTATTTAATTTAAATATCATTTGTTTGTTTGTGGGCCATATCAGCAGTGCTCATGGGCACTTCTAACTCAATTCTTGGGGGATCACTCCTAGCAGTGCTTAGGGGACCATGTAGTGCTGGTGCCAGGAATCAACCCAGAGCTCCTCTGTGAAAAGCATAGGCTAAATCCATTGACTTATCTCCTGACCTCTGAAATACATATTTTATGTGCGAATTATTTCCTTCAGTTATATTATTTTGTATGCCAATTTTACATATGCATGCATTATGTGTATATATTTATGTACATTTTTCTTTTATAGGCCATTAACACTTATTCAGATTTGATATAGTCAATATGTCCATTTCAGATAAAGTAATATGTAGACTTAATGCAGTCTGAATCAAAATTCCAATAATACTTTTTTGTTTGGGGGCCACACATAGAGGGGCTCAGAGCTTACTACTGACTGTGCTCAAGGATCACTCCCACCAGGGCTTGAGGGACCACATATGTGCTGCCAGGGATCCAACCTGGTCACTACAAAGTAAGCATCTGTCTCTCCAACTCTAAAAAACTTCTGTACAAAAAAATGAAAATGTCCAGTCCAGAACAAGTATAGAGCATTGAGAATAGAGATTAGGGCACTTGTCTTGCAAGTGACCAACCTGGGTTTGATACTCAGCATCTCATATGGTCCCCTGAGTATTTCCAGGAGCATATTCCCGAGTGTTCCAGAGCCAGGAGCAAACCCTGAGCACTACCAGCACTACCAGGTGACATGAAAATAAATAAAATAGCAACAGAATTAAAAAAAGGAGAAGATATTTATACATCTTTTAAGGAATATAATATCCAAAGTACATAGGTGAGAATACTCCTTGAATATCACCAAGTGTGGCCCAAATCTTTCCACCAAAATATCCAATGTACAGAAATAATGCATATAACTTACCAGCACAAAAATCCCAATCAACTCAACTTAAAAAATGTTCAGGGTTGGGGCCAGAGAGATAGCATGGAGGTAAGGTGTTTGCCTTGCATACAAATCCCAGCATCCCATATGGTCCCCCGAACCTGCCAGGAGTGATTTCTGAGTGTAGAGCCAGAAGTAACCCCTGAGTGCTGCCGGGTGTGACCCAAAAAAAACAAACAAAAAAAAATGTTCAGGATTGGAAAGATAGTAAGGGAAGGTACTTGTTTTGTACATGGTCACTTGGGGTTCAACCTCAGTTACTACATATGGTCCCCTAAGCCATGCCAGAAATGATCCCTGAGTATAGAACCAAGAGTAAGCCCTGAGCACCACCTGGTATGGCCTAAAGCCACAAAAGGGGGCAGGGAAATATTTTATTTAAAACAGATACTTCTCCAAAGTAGACAGACAGATGGCACCAAATAGCACATAAAAATTCTCATTAGGAGGAGGAACTATAATATAGGGAGTAGGGTGGTTGCCTTGCGTGTTGACAATCTGGGTTCTATTGCTGGTATCCCATATGTTGCATACCTGGTACCCTATATGAGCCCCATCAGGAGTGATCACTGAGTGCAGAGTCAGGAGTAAGCCCTCCCCACCAACCCCGCAACCCCCCAAATATCTCATCATTCCTATTTGGGAAATGCAAATCCAAACCACAATGAGCTACCACCTCACATATGTGAGAACAGACAGTAGTTATCAAATCAAAAACAGGCACTGGGAAGATAAATGCTGTTGCTCAGAATGTGAATTGGTCTGGCCATTCTCACTATCTGCAAACATTTGGTTGATAACACAAGACTGTTTTTCAGTGGATCTGGGAGTTCCCCATTCTTAGACATTGCCTAAGCTCCTCTAGTCACACAGCATTTTTTTTGTTTTTTTGGTAACAGCAGCGCTCAGGGGTTACTCCTGGCTCTGCGCTCAGAAATCGCCCCTGGCAGGCTCCGGAGACCATATGGGATGCCAGGACTCAACCACCGTCCTTCTGCATGGAAGGCAGACGCCTTACTTCCAGGCTATCTCTTCAGCCCCATACACAGCATTTTTCAACCACCTGTGCCATGGCACTCTAGTGTGCTGTGAGATTTTGTCTAGTGTGCCATGGGAAAAATTCCAATTTCATCCATAACGTGCAGCTTAGCTCACAAATAGATCAATCATTAGATTATTTCATAATAAAGTAATTATAAAATAATTTCTTTGTGTTTATTTGATTCCTATTCAAGAAACTTACTTTATATATAGTCAATATAGGCACAGAGTTAATTTTTTATTAACATTTTCTAATGGTGGTGTGCCTTGTAATTTTTTTTTTATGAAAAAAGTGTACCTTTGCACAAAAAGGTTGAAAAACACTGTGAGTGAAAAGGCATGGCTGAGCTTTATCAAAGAGAGCTTCGGAGCCCATGGTTTCTAACTGTGGGGGAAGCGGCATTCATTATTGGTGAAAAACAACAGAGACCAAGTCAGTCTAACATCAACAGAAAAGAAATGCTCTGGCTGCTACTTGCTCGAGAGACTAGTTAGAAATGTTGGGGCTGGAGCTATAGCACAGCAGTAGAGCTGTAAGGCTCGGTAGGAAAAGAGGGGTAGGGATGACTTCCTTATAAGGGCATAACATCCAATAAGGTTCCTCTTTAGGACAAGTTCCTCTTTAGGACAAAAAGGGTTAGATACAAAAAGGCAGGTATAAGTGGGGGCTGGGGTAACTAGTTGTTGACTTCCCTTTTCAGTCCCCACTTCTTGTAGTAAGGCTTCTAATCCTAGAAGGTAGTGTGATAGGGGGCCTCCATCTCCTGATATTCCTGGTCAGAATTGCCTGCGTGAGCTAATTTTTGGTACTGTTGGCGTAATACCATGAGCTTGACTTCCCCAACCTGAGCCGGAATGAATGTAGTGAGGCGATTGATTATGCATGGCCCGATGGCTACCAGAAGTAAGAGGCCAAAAAGGGCCCCAGAAGGGGTATTAGTTAGGGGAGAATCCCACACCATAAAGACCATAAGGGACCATCTAATAGCTCTTTTCTTCTTTTGGCCAGCTCCTCTTGATGGTGTCTGATTCTGTCTCGCACTATTCCCGATTTGTTAGTATAAAAACAACATTTTTTTTTTTGCAAGGCCACACAAAGCCCTTTTTTTTTCTGCCAAGATTAAATCTAACCCTCGCCTGTTTGGTAATACCATTTCAACCATGGAGTCGAGCTGGTCCTGCAGATCACTAATAGATTTATATACCGTCTTCACATCTGAAATTAACTGTTGCGAGAGTCTGTCATACCTGTCTATTGATATTGCTAGCCCTGCTCCCCAGTGGCCAGGCCCACAACCCCCCTTATCCATAGTCTGGGTAAGAGGGTGTCATTCTTGCTAGTTGCTGTGCAGTTATGATTGCTGCTGTAGGAAGACCAGGACTGTCTGTCTTCTGTTCTGGTCCTATGAGCTGACTTAGCTGGGTCTTCAGGGCTTTTTTCTTATTCAGGCTGTGAATTTTACCATGAAGATAAGGAGGTTTCTGCTTTCTTTTTTTCAATTCTGCAACTTAAAGGGCTTTTGGGGTAGAGAGAACAATAGAGCCCTAAACTTCAGTTGCCTCTTCTGCACTGGGTTAGACAGAGATAAAGAAATTTTATATCTAGTAATAATTTTCTTACTTTTAACATTACCAAGGAAAGCATAATTTTTGCTCCTTTTCTTTTTTTTTTTTTTTTTTTTCCTTTTCTTATACTACCCATCTTTGTTAAATGTTAGGGTTGGTTTATTTTTGCTACCTGCTTCAACCTCTGGAATAGATAGGCATAATGTTATTTTTAATTGTCAACTTAGCTTATGAATTTCTGTGGTCTTTCTTTTCCCCATATTTCCCTGGTAGCTTTTTCTGATGACCATTCTACTTCATATTTTTTCTAGAGATTTCATCACCCTAGAAGTCATTGAAGGGAACATGGTCGAAGATCAATTTTCTGTAGCTACTTCAGGCTGGCAAGAGACTGTAGTTTCAATTTCTAGATAGGGTGAAATCTCATATTTTCCTAAATGAGCAGTTAACTGGTTTACTTCTGCAGTCTTAACACCTGAAAAGGATCAGATTAATTAGGTAGGGGAATATTACTTAACCCAATAGGCCCTGGAGCAGTAAATGGAACAACTTGAATGGCACAGCTATCCTTATTGTCTGTAATGATAGCACAAATTAAACACCAGTAATTGAAGCATCATAGTATTATTAATAAACACAGCTTTGAGTTACTTTAGTCAGACTAATGCTTGCATTTGCAATTTATGATCTGGTCTAGTACAACTAGTAAGAACATTTTCACATAAGTTACTTCTAAGAAGTGGGTTTTAAGTTAGGCCCACTAGAATTTTAATTAGCTACAAAAATAGTTTTTCTCTTTACCTTTACCTTGTACCTTGCCAGATATTTGAATAACTTTTGGCTTTTTCCTTTTGCACAATATACAGCTTTGTTGGAGAAATCTCCATCTGGGGCACCCCCACTATTTACAGAGCTTTTCTGAGGATAGGTTGTAGACACAGCAGGTTTATCATGTCACAGTCACTCAGGTTTGGCTGACGAGTTGGTCAGTTTAGCGTGATGATCTTGAGGGTGGCTGTGGGCATCTCACCCTCTTGCAGGAACTTCCAGAGGTGGTCTGTCTGTTCCACTTCTCTTCAGATTTGGAAGAGACTGACCTTGAATTCTCCTTTCTTGAGACTGAGGGTGGAGGGAGAGAGCAGGGCCCACAGGCTGTGGCCAGTTAGTGCTGCTTCAGAATCTCCTAGGAAATCTCCAATTTCCTTACTCAGGCCATTCATCTCAGTATCTTTCCAGTCTTTACAGCCAAATCTTAAGGGTGCCTGCTTGTCACACCACCTCAACTCCAATTATTCCTCTGAATGAGGGCTTTGGGTTCCCCTTACTAATTTTAAGATTTCCTGTCTGCATGGGGATCACTCCTTATGGAAAGAGGAAAGCCCTCTGCTTATATCTTGTGCAAAGCAACATGATGCCGTGACATAAAATAATACTGAAAGGTTCTAGGAAAAGAGAAAAGGCAAATATTACTTAACCATATAGAAAATAGAAGTTTACTTAGTCTTCTGGCCTCGGTTTATAGGCAGAAAGCACCAGCAATTTGTTACACAAATTAATTCTGAATACCTGGAAGAATGCTCACTACTTCTGGTTGATTTAGACTTTTAAAGAATTTATAATTAACAATCACCAATTTTCAAAAACTTTTAAACTGAACCTTAATGATTCTTTTAAATTCTTTTTTTTTTTTTTTTTGGTTTTTGGTTTTTGGTTTTTGGGCCACACCCAGCGATGCTCAGGGGTTACTCCTGGCTGTCTGCTCAGAAATAGCTCCTGGCAGGCACAGGGGACCATATGGGACACCGGGATTCGAACCAACCACCTTTGGTCCTGGATCGGCTGCTTGCAAGGCAAACGCCGCTGTGCTATCTCTCCGGGCCCTCTTTTAAATTCTTGATTATTTTTCTTAAAAATAGCTTGTATTATTATTTTTATTTTTAGATGTTCATAAGATTTCTTATTACTCCATTCTTCACTCAATAGCATGACAACACTATAACATGCTTAAAAACATTTACACTTCTTTTATGTTAACCTAAAGGCATATCAATAATAATCATTTAGTTTGATTATACAGATTTTTCCTAGTACACATTTTTTATTTTTTTTTTTGCACATTCTTAAACTTTCTGTATTCAGCCACTTTCCTTTCTGCATGCAAGCCCTACCTTCATGCTATTTTTCTGGCTCCTTTTCTTTTTTCTTTTTTAACTTCTCTACTCATCCTTTGGGAGTGGTTTTGCTGCTAAAAACCACCACGTGAACTGAACTCAGCCTATAACTTAGCATTAGGGCCCTAGGAATAGAGCTTTAAATTGTCTGCTGCCAATTTGGAATTACTTTGCTGGATATTTTTGCACCTAGCAGGACCAGATTTTATTAATTCCTTTTTCTTTAGGTATTCACAACCTAGTACCATCAAGATTTTTACATTAAAGCTACCTTAAAATCCATCATTAACTTTGGTGAGATAAATTCGACATGGAATTGAGATACTGTAACAATAACATGCATTCACAAAGTTAACAATATTGTTTAAAAAGGCCAACCACAATAATTTGCAACATTTTTCACCCAATTGTTCATTTTAAGAAACTTTTAGGTTAGAAATTTAAATGCTTAAATTTTTTCTTTCTTTCTGACTTCCAAACCATTAACTAAATTCTTCTTTGATATATAAAGGACCCACTGGAATTACTTTGTCTACACCCACATTTCCCAGCCAGGTGAGTCTGAGAGGACAATAGCCGTTGCCCTGGGGCTGGGTGAACTTTTTTTTCAGATAAACTTCAGGCTGGGGAGTTAAAAAAAAAAAAGCACTTTTTTTTTCTTCAGCCAAAAAGTAGCCAGTTAGCCCCGTTTCTTTCTGGCCTTAACACATGACAGGAAAGTTGGGTGATTGCAAAGTCCAGAAATTCTCCAAGGAAAATTTATCCATGATGGCCATTGAGAAATCTGGAGATTACAATCTCCATCACCCTCTGCCTTGTACCTAGAATAACAAAGCCTGTTCAACACACATTTTTTTTGGCCTAAGGAGAGGTAACATATTTTTTTTTTCTTAGACTTTCCCTCCATGTTTAAATCAGACAAAGAAAGCACGGAACACAGAACCACAGACAAAGATCTCCAATGAAAAGAAATAGGGTTCACCACGGCAGCCCGGGCATGTCTTTCTGCTGTGGCAAAGTCGAGCTCCTGGGATGCCTCCAGGGTTGTGACCTATAGTTTTTGAACCCGTCAGTTCACTACCACCCAGAATCCACGGCGAGTGGGGACTCTCAGGTCCTCGGTCACCCTACCACTTCCCTATTTCTATTTCCAACACACATCAAATAAAAGAAATAGGGTTCACCACAGCAGTTCACTACCACCTGGAATCCACATCGAGTGGGGACTTTCAAGCCCTCAGTCAAACTACCATTTCTCTATTTTTATTTCCAACACACATCAAAGCACGACCAACAACACAAGACACACTGCTATTTTCAACACACATCAAGTCACAACCAACAACACAAGACACACTGCTTAGAACCGACCGAGTCCTTGGTTCACCACTCTGCTCCGGACACATCAAGGACTCCTGGCTGGCTCGCCAAAAATGTAAGGCTCGCTAGTCCAGATGCTGCTCCAATGCAGAGAAATGAAGAGACAGTTACACAGGCAAAAGCTCAAGTGGGTTCTTTATTCTGGCCAGCCAGGGTCCAATGCTTGTTCAGAACCGAACAGAGGCAAAGGACCACATAGCTTTCTTTGTTCATCTTTATATACCATAAGAAGGGGAGGGGAAAGAGAGGGGTAGGGATGAATTCCTTATAAGGGCATAACATCGGCTAAGGTAATACGAGTTCCTCTTTAGGACAAAAAGGGTTAGATACAAAAAGGCAGGTATAAGTGGGGGCTGGTGTAACTAGTTGTTGACTTCCCTTTTCAGGGCATTTGCCTTGCATGTGGCCAACTTCGGAAGGACCTGGGTTCCTCTAAGCACCACCAGGTGTGGCCCAAAAACCAAAATAAAAAACGAACAACAAAAAATGTAATACTCAGGAAATGGGTGGAGAGGTAGGCAGAGCTTGGGAAGGAAAATCAGTCCAATTCATACCCAGCAGGACCCCTGATGAGGAAGCCCCAGAACCTGACCAGACCAGTCCTCATTCTGGATACCTCTACCCTGAAATTTCCAAATACCCCCTACCTCAAAAGTCAAGACTTCTGGGACGGGCCTGGAGAGATAGCACAGCGGTGTTTGCCTTGCAAGCAGCTGATCCAGGACCAAAGGTGGTTGGTTCGAATCCCGGTGTGCAGACAGCCATGAGTAACCCCTGAGCACCACTAGGTGTGACCCAAAAACCAAAAAAAAAAAAACAAAAACAAAAACAAAAAAAACTGAGCCTTAGGGCCCAGAGATATAGCACAGTGGTGCTTGCCTTGCAAGCAGCCGATCCAGAACCTAAGGTGGTTGGTTTGAATCCCGGTGTCCCATATGGTCCCTGTGCCTGCCAGGAGCTATTTCTGAGCAGACGGCCAGGAGTAACCACTGAGCACCACCGGGTGTGGCCCAAAAAACAAAAAAAAAAAAACAAAAAAACAAAACAAAAAAAAAAGACTTCTGGGACAACATATAATTGTTTGAGGTGTGTGTGTGTGTGTGTGTGTGTGTGTGTGTGTGTGTGTGTATGTGTGTGTTGGGGAGGGAAAATAGCTATGACCCCGTTGGTTTCATGGAGTGGAGAACCTCACACCACTTGAGACCTCCACCTTCTTGTTGGAGAAATTTCCTTAGTTGCCCCAACCTTTTCAGAAACGCAAAATATAGATCTTTGTTGTGGGACTCTGAAATGGAATGTGTGGTAAACCGAAATGGGACCAACCTTGCCTTGTCAGGCCCTAATCCTGGAAACCTGCAGATTTCCCTTATAAGGAAAAGGTTTATATGAAGAAGTGATTAAGCAGGGTCTTGCCATAGGGAGCTTGCTCTGAATCATCCAGAAGGGCCTTCCCTTATTTTGAGTTCTTTTCATTAAAGGAAGTTTGGACCAGAAGAGGAGGCAGTTGCAAAGGGACCATAGAAGCAGATATGGGAGTTGATGTGAACACACAAGATCCACAGCGACTGGAAGAGGCAAGAAATAATCAATTTTCCCCCAAGAGTCTCCTCGGGAAGCTGGACACACTGACTTTGTGATTTCGTGCACTCGATGCTCCGTACTGAGAATATATTTCTGCTGTTTTATAAATCTTGGGGTCACACTCCGCATACTCCTGGCTCTGTGCTTAGGAATCACTTCTAGAAAGGCTCAGGGGACTGTGTAAAGTGCCAGGGATCCAACCTAGTGTTTTGCATGCAAGACAAATGCTCTACTATTACTCCAGCCCTTGTTTTAAAACACTGTGTGGTGGTTTGTTATCATAGACATAGGAAGCTCTGTCCAATATATGAAAATACGAAAGTATCCATATCTTGAAGAATGGAAGAAAAAGAGCAAGAGAGAGATACTCTAGGCCAAGCCTTGGGTGAGCAGCTGAATGCAGCATTAGTCATCCACCACACAAAGAAGTAAAAAGCAAAGAAATTAATCCTGAAAACCGTTTGTACTTTGGAAAGTAATTCCTGGACTAGAATAGGACAGACTGAGAAACACAAACAAAAGTAATACCTGTTAATCCCTCTAATGCAGATCTATATATAATCTGACAAATACCACAGGTGATCCTATAGGAGGTTTGGATTTTTTTATTGCTGAGGATTTTTAAAGGGAGAGAGAGAAGCCTAGGCTAAATAAACTGGATGACTCAGGAAATGAATTTTCCAGATACCCATTTCCTGTGCTGTGATGATGTGAGTATTACTCACTCCGAGAGTAAATCTGTGGAGACTTACAGAGAGCGAGAACAAGTCGGCCCCACCCACAGCAAAAGCTGGTGGGAAAAAGTCCCCCATGAGGCCCATGTAATTGCTTTGGAGTCGCTTTCATGTCAGGGAGTCACAACATGCCAACTGGGCTGGATGGATCTGCCTAGACATAGGCTTCCTGTTATGTCTTGTTGCTGTTCATTGTGCCATGAGGCACAAAGATAAACAGCAGATTCACATCTGGGGAGGAGGAGAGTGCTGACTAGTGTGATGTCACTGGCAGCGAATCAGAACCTTTGCCTCCAGTCTCCAAGGACTAGCAGGACTTGTTCCTCCAGCGCCTCCAGCTCAGCCTGGTCTTTCTCTTTAATCAAGGTCAGAAGCCCCCTGGCCAAATCTGTTCTGAGCTTCTTCCCTATTCTCCCACAAAGCTAGAGGTCCTCCAGAAGCCTGGAAAAGAGAATAAGATGGATGCTGCTGACCATCCAGATGTGTCCATGAGAGAACAAGAATTAAAGACCATGATGTGGGGCCAGAGAAACAGCACAGCGGTAGCGCATTTGCCTTGCAAGCGCTGACCCAGGACCAATGGTGGTTTGAATCCCGACATCCTATATGGTCCTCTGTGCCTGCCAGGAGTGATTTCTGAGCAGAGAGCCAGGAGTAACCCCTGAGCATCGCCGAGTGTGGCCCAAAAACAAAACAAGACAAAAATAAATAAATAAATAAAAACAAAGACCATGATGCACCACTCAAGCCAATATGCTTGGAAAGTATTGATGTAAAAGGGGGACATAGAAATGTGTTTCTATAATAGAGTGCTCCTTGCTTGTGTAAGTCCCTGGGTTCCATCTCTGGTACTAAAGAAAAAAAAAAAAAAAGGGCTGAAGAGAGAGTATTTGGGTAAGATACTTGCCTTGCATGTAGCCTACCCCATTCAATCTCTAATACCACATATGGGTGTAAGTATGAAGTGAGGTCCTAAACAATGCAGAAACTTTAGGGCCACTTTCATTTGACTTAGCTACAGCCCTAGTTTATCTCCGTTTCCTCACCTTCCTCCTTCCCCTGGGTCTTGCAGTTCAGATTTGTGTTTTTCCGTCATTCCCATCTGCCTCTTCTAGCTCTTCCTTTGATGGTTCCTTTTCTGTCTCCTTGTTCTTATCCCACTAGTTTAATGTTGAATGAAAAAAAATTCAACAAGGGCCCGGAGAGATAGCACAGCGGTGTTTGCCTTGCAAACAGCCGACCCAGGACCAAAGGTGGTTGGTTCGAATCCCGGTGTCCCATATGGTCCCCCGTGCCTGCCAGGAGCTATTTCTGAGCAGACAGCCAGGAGTCACCCCTGAGCAAGGCCGGGTGTGACCCAAAAAAAAAAAAAAAATCAACAAAGCAAATATTCTGACCAAAAGATAGTTGGCAAGGAAGGGAGAATCACCTTTTTCAGGGAATTTATTTTTCCCTAATTGTCTCAAACTAGAAAAGATGTTCTGAGCCCTTCAGCTTGTCTTTTTTTTTTTTTTTTTTTTTTTTTGGTTTTTTTGGGTCACACCTGGCAGCAGTCAGAGGTTATTCCTGGCTCTCTGCTCAGAAATCAGTCCTGGCAGGCTCAGGGGACCATATGGGATGCCAGGATTTGAACCACCAACCTGTATGAAAGGCAAAAGCCTTACCTCCATGCTATCTCTCCGGCCCTGAGCTTGCCTTTAAGCAAGATTCTAAAATACAAACTGAATTAACAGCTCTTTCCAAACCTTAAGAACATATGCTAAGGCAACAAAAATGCTACCCCATTGTTTACTGTATAGAGAAGACTATGAGAAAAATGTGAATGCTCATACCTGTGTCTCTAAAGTTGGCAAAAAGCTACTAAGTCTTAGTTCCAAAATAATCTTTGTGTGTACTGAGATTTTATATCCTAATAGCAAAGGATCTAGGAAATACATGTTTTTTCATATTTTGTTTCTTCTTTAAAGCATAGGGAGCACATCTAAATACACTTAGAAAATAAATAAAAGGGGCCGGAGTGATAGCATAGCAGTAAGGCAATTGCCTTGCATGCTGCCGACTTGGGACAAACCCAGGTTCAATTCCTGGCATCCCATATGGTCCCCCGAGTCTGCCAAGAGCAATTTCTGTGCTCAGAGCCAGGAGAAACCCCTGAGCACTGCTGGATGTGGCCCAAAAACTACCCCCCCCAAAAGAAAGAAAATGAAGAAAATAAGAAGAAATGGCCAGAGAGATAGTACCATGGGTAGGGTGGTTGCCTTGCCATGTGGTTGATCTGGGTTTGGTCCCTTATGGTCCCCTGACTACCCAGGAGTGATTCCTGAGCACAGTCAGGAGAAAACCCTGAGCACAGTTTGATTTTGTTCTTTCCTCCCCCACATCTTCCCTTTTCTTCCCTTTTTTTTTTTTTTTTTTTTTTTTTGCTTACTCCTGCCATGGGGGGAGGGTTGGGTCACACCTAGCAGCACTCAGGGATCACTCCTGGCTCTGCACTCAGAAATCACTCCTAGTAGGCTGGGGAACCATATATGGGATGCCTGGAATTGAACCTGGGTTTGAACTGGGTTGGCAACATGCAAGGCAAACCTATCACTGTGCTATGGCTCTGAGTGCTACTCCTGAATTCTTTTCTGTGAAAGAAGGTAAAGAACCTGAAAGGCCTATGCCAAAATAATGACTTTCCTTTTCTGCAAAGCTCTCAGCCATGAGTCCATAGCTCCCACAAGAAATCAAGGGGAGGGATCATCTCCCATGCCATGTAGAACAAGTGGATCCCAGGCACAGCTAGACATCTGCCTCTTGAGGTTGGTAGGTCCTGAGTATCCACAGTAGTAGGTACTCACAGACTTCATTAGTTCTGAGCAAACCAGGCATTTCTGGGGGGGTAGCCAAGGTGGAGAAGTGGAAAAGTAGAAACATTCTTTTTCTAAGTCTAACTCCTGCACCCCTTTATCAAGTCACCAACTATAATACTTTTATATTCATTGCCTTTTACCTCATTACTTTTTTTCTTTCTTCTTTTTGTTCACAAGTACCTTACCCACTATGTTATCTCTCCAAACAACTCCCCATTACTTTTTTTAATCAACTTCCTCTTTCAGATTTTTCTTTTAATTCTTCTTCCCTGTTTCCCTCTGTTTTCCCTACTACCTTCCTCTGATGATTTCCTTTCTGATTCTGCTATATTTTATTCTCCTTTGGGTCCCAATGTGAATAGGAAAAACAACAACAACAGCAACAACCAGGGAGCAATTTATTTGTTTATTTATTTTTATTTTGGGGTTTTTAAGCCATACCCAGCGATGCTCAGGAGTTACTCCTTGCTCTACTCTAAGGAATTATTCTTGGCAGCTCAGGGGACCATATGAGATGCCAGAGATCAAAACTAGATTAACCACATCCAAAGCAAACACCGTACTTGCTGTATTATCACTCCATCCACTACATTTATTTTATTTATTTATTTTCTTTGGTTTTGGTGCCACACCCAGTGACGCTCAAGGGTTAAACCTGGCTATGTATTCAGAAATCGCTCCTGGCTTGGGGGACCATATGGGACACCAGGGGATCGAACCCCGGTCCATCCTAGGCTAGCACGGGCAAGGCAGACGCTTTACCACTTGCGCCACTGCTCCGGCCCCATTTATTTTTAACTTTATAGGAGAATATAAGAAATCTTCTGGGCCCGGAGAGATAGCACAGCGGCGTTTGCCTTGCAAGCAGCCGATCCAGGACCAAAGGTGGTTGGCTCTAATCCCGGTGTCCCATATGGTCCCCCGTGCCTGCCAGGAGCTATTTCTGAGCAGACAGCCAGGAGTAACCCCTGAGCAACGCCAGGTGTGGCCCCCCCCAAAAAACCAAACAAACAAAAAAAAAAGAAATCTTCTAATTGAGTTTAAAAATAAATCTCAGGGGCCGGGCGGTGGCGCTAAAGGTAAGGTGCGCCTGCCTTGCTTGCGCTAGCCTTGGACAGACCGCGGTTCGATCCCCCGGTGTCCCATATGGTCCCCCAAGCCAGGAGCAACTTCTGAGCACATAGCCAGGAGTAACCCCTGAGCGTTACCGGGTGTGGCCCAAAAACCAAAAAAAAAAAAAATCTCAGAATCAAAGATCTCATAAACATCAGGTTAACAAAGGTAAACCACAAAAAAAACAAAACAAAACAAAAAAACAACAACAAAGGTAAACCACTTTCCTCTCATGTAGCATCTCAAAATCGGTGGGCATTAGGTTTATCAGTATTAACACTGTTGACTAAAGGATTTTTCCTCATTTTTTTTAGGTTAGTAAATGGATTAACACTTTTCTACAAAGATAAACCTGAAGGAAAAAGATAACAGCTACCTACAAATAAATTAGAAGGAAGTAATGTTAGCAGCTTAGTGAAACTGAGTCAACTGATCAGATATTGTTTTGCAAGAAATGTAGAGATGTTCTAAACAAGAACATATACATATGTATTCAGAATACACGTATAAAAGATAAAAGGAGACAGTATGCATAAATTGTCCTAACCATGGAAAACAACTGTCAAAGTGGGTTCCTTCTAAGCAAGTTAATTCTAAAATACAAAAAGCAGTCACCTCATTTGCAAATCAAAAGGAGAATCTTCTGGAAAGCTATTATGTAAGGGGGCCGAGTGTATGGTTTAGTTTGGGGCCACACCCAGATGTTTTCAGGAGCTCCTCCAAACTCAGAGTTGGCTCTGTGGTGAGGATCAGACTGGCCTTCCAGCATGTAAAACTTGCCCTGTTGAGCTATCTCTGTGGTACCAGGAGTTAGAGGGCAACAGCAAAACCAACTTAGCTATAAGGAGATCTTTGCACTTTACACGTGTAACAAGGAGTTAATATTCAAATAATATAAACAACTCACACAACTCACCAACAACAAAATAAACCTTATCCAATGTTTGTGTTTGTTTTTGGGACATAACCAATGGTGCTCAGGGGTTACTGCTGGCTCTGCGCTCAGGGATCACTCCTGGCAGGCTCTAGGGACCATATAGGATGCTGGGGATCAAATCCAGGTCAGCTGCATACAAGGCAAATGTCCTACCTGCTGTGGTATCGCTCCAGCCCCAGTCATCTAATTTTTTAAAGGGTGGTGATGGTAAAAGACCTGAATAGTACAGAAATAAAGACACTTGGGAACTTGGGCTAAGCCCAATTGATCCTGCTGTATCCCCATTTGTTCCCAACATTACATGGTTCCTTGAACACTATCAGGAGTGACTCCTGGACTGAGAGTCAGAAATAAGCCTTGAACACTGCCAGGTGTGATCCAAACAGACTCAAGCATTCCCCCTCCCAAAAGATCTAATAGATGTTTTTAAAAAAAAGACATGCAATCACCTGCAGACTCCTGTTAAAAAAAAAAAAAAAAAAAAAAAAAAAGAAGTTCAACACCAGACCAAAGATTAAAATCAAAGGTGAATTGGGGCTGGAATGATGGCACAGTGGGTAGGACATTTGCTTTGCACGTGGTCAACCCAGGTTCAATCACCAGCATTCCACATGGTCCCCAGAGTCTATTAGGAGCAATTTCTTAGCACAGACCCAGGAGTAACCTGAAGTGCCGCTGGCTTTAATCTCAAAACAAAAACAAACAAAAGTTCAGAAGTTAAGGTGTTTTTCTTTTTTTTTTTTTTTTTTTTTTTTTTGGTTTTTGGGTCACACCTGGCAGTGCTCAGGGGTTATTCCTGGCTCCAGGCTCAGAAATTGCTCCTGGCAGGCACAGGGGACCATATGGGGCGCCGGGGAACCGATGACCTCCTGCATGAAAGGCAAACGCCTTACCTCCATGCTATCTCTCCGGCCCCAAGGTGTTTTTCTTTTCCCTTGCTTGAGGCTAACCCTGGTTTGATATATGGCAGCTCATATGGTCCCCCAGCACTGCCAACTGTCATTCCTGAACAAGCCCAGAATTACCCCTGAGATAAAGGTGTGGCCCAAACCACCCCATCCAGCAAGAAAAGAAGGGGCTGGAGAGACGGTACAAGGGTTGGGCACGTCCTTGTATATGCTGATCTGGTTTGGGTTCTCAGTATCATATGGTTTCAGAGCCCACCAGAAATGTTTCCTAAGTATAGAACCTTCAGTAAGCCTTGAGCATTATCAGATGGAGTCCAAAACAACTACAACTAAAAAAAAAAAAAAGTTTGGCATCACTTATTATTAAGAAACAGCAAATCAAGAACACAATGCAATGCCACCTCACACAAATGAGAAATGAGAATAGACTAGACTATGTCAAAAAGATTAGAAACCATAGCGGCCAGAGCGGTGGTACAAGTGATAGGGCGTTTGCCTTGCACATGCTGACCTAGGACAGACCGTGATTCGATCCCCTGGCATCCCATATGGTCCCCCAAGCCAGGAGCCGGCTGCCGGAGCTGCACACAGGGAACGCACTGACAGAGGCTAGGAGTAGAGTCCTGACTCTGGAGCGGCCGCCCGGCACACAGAAGAGCCAAATTAAAAGTGTAAAGAACTACAGGTGGCTCGAGAGCGCCGCAGGTTGTCGACCACTGCCCTAGCACAACCAGGAATGATTCCTGAGTGCAGAGCCAGGAGTGACCACTGAGTATTGTCAGGTGTGTCCCCCAAACAAATAAAAAAGAATCACCATCTATTAAACCCTTCACTCTGAGTCAAGTGCTCAATATATCATTGAAACATCAAGCCAATGACCAGGTAGTAATATTATCATATTATCATTATCTTCTCTCAACAGGTAAGAAATTTTTTTTGTTTTGTTTTGTTTTTGGGCCACACCCGGTGACACTCAGGGGTTACTCCTGGCTATATGCTCAGAAATCACCCCTGGCTTGGAGGACCATATGGAACGCGGGGGATCAAACAGCAGTCCGTCCTAGGCTCACGCGCACAAGGCAAATGTGCCCCTGTGCCATGGCTCTGGCCCCAACAGATAAGGAATTTACCCCAAGTAACAACTAACGAAAAACAGAACCAGTTCAAAGCCAAGGCCAGGGGCTTGAGTAATATACATCAGGTAGAGTGCTTGCCCTGAATGTGGCTGATGAAGGTTCAGACAATCCTCAGAATTCCCTATGGTCTCTCAAGAACTGCCAGGAGTGATTCCTGAGTGCAGAGCCAGGAATAAACTTTGAACATCACTGGGTATGGCCCAAAACAAAAACAAAGCCAAAACAAAACAAGGTCAAAGCTGTGTGGAGGCTTATGTTTTGTATTACTTCAGATAGTTAGGAAATACAATTTCAACAATGGGTCAAAGGTCCCTCAGACTCCTACAAACATCACCATTCTTTCAGCCATGGTAGATAACATATTTATAATCATATATGAAACTCTATGTCACGTTTTTGTCATTGCTTCCTAAACTACCTGAGAAAAGATCTGCCCAGTTGTAAATGACTTAATTCTTCTGTGTTCAATCTAGCCCTTCTCAGCATATCCTTGCCTTCCAGGAACTAGAGCATCATTGTAGAGAACATTCACATATGGGATGTTAGAAAATCAAAATAACACTTCAGGGCTGGAGCGGTGGCACAAGCAGTAGGGCATTTGCCTTGAATGCGCTGACTTAGGACAGTCTGTGGTTCGATCCCCTGGCATCTCATATGGTCCCTCAAGCCAGGAGCAAATTCTTTTTTTTTTTTTTTTGTTTTTGTTTTTGTTTTTGGGCCACACCCGTTTGACGCTCAGGGGTTACTCCTGGCTATGTGCTCAGAAATCGCCCCTGGCTTGGGGGGACCATATGGGACGCCGGGGGATCGAACCGCGGTCCTTCCTTGGCTAGCGCTTGCAAGGCAGACACCTTACCTTCAGCGCCACCTACCCGGCCCCGCCAGGAGCAAATTCTGAGTGCATAGCCAGCAGTAACCCCTGAGTGTCACCAGGTGTGGCCCTAAAACAAAACAAAACAAAACAAAACAAAAAAAAAAAAAACAAAATAACACTTCAAAAGCAAAGCAGGAAGCTGGAAAGATAGAGGTTATGGCACTTGCTGTTTACGTTGCCAACCCAGGTTCCATCGCTGGCCCCACATATCATTTCCCAAGTTCCTTCAAGAGTGATGCATAAGTACAGAGTCAGGAATAAACCCCAAGCACCATTGGGTGTGGCCCCAAGCAAAAGAACAAAAAGAAGTAGCAAATCGTAGCAAAGTACTAAAGAACATTAAAAACAGTTATCATTTGTTGCACCATCTGTGTACTTGGAATGTAGCATATCATTTAGTCTCAGAATGAGGGTATTATTATCCATATTATTTATACTGTAGATGATGAAACAGATGTTCAGATAGAAGTCACTGACCAAGATCATGTGGCTAATATGTAGGAAAACATGGTTGGGAGAGGTGGCTGAGCCAGCCCATACACCCACAGTCTGAACTACGTGCTCTGCTTCATTGCCTCTTCCTGAGCCAATCCTCCATGCTGTCAGCATTATGGCAGACAAGACATTTCAAGTATGGACACTGCTTGAAATTCTAAAGAAATGCCTACTTTAGGGGCCAGAGAGACAGCATCGAAATAAGGTGTTTGCCTTGCATGCAGAAGAATGGTGGTTCGAATTCCCGGCATCCCATATGGTCCCCAGAGCCTGCCAGGAGCGATTTCTGAGCATAGAGCCAGGAGTAATCCTTGAGCACCGCCAGTGTAACCCAAAAATCAAAATAAATAAATAAATAAATAAATAAATAGCCTAATTTAAGGGCTGAGGGAAGAGTATAGGGGGTCAAGCATTTACCTTACCTGGGGTAATCCCATTTTGAGCCACCGAATATGACACCCTGAGCATCACCTGGAGTAATCTCTGGGCACCTCTAAGTATGGGCTGACTCCCTTTTGCTTCCTCCCCAAAGAAAACAAAAAACAAAAAATACTAAAATGCATATGGAATCACAAAAGGCTCTGAATATCTAAAGTAATCTTAAGGGGTGGAAAATAAAAGTATCTTATTACTAGTTTCAATCTAAGTGACAGTCATTAAAGCAATATGATATTAGAGCCAGATAGTATGGTGGGTAAGCGCTCACCTGATTTTGATCTCTGGTAGCCCATATGGTCCCTCCTTTACCCTGTCAGGAGTATTCCCTGAGCACAAAACTCTTACTTAGTACAGATAAATGTGAACTAAAAATAAACAAAACCCCCCAAAGCATGATAGTAGAAAAATATGCCTATAGACCAATAAAATATATTTGAGAGTCCAAAACTAATCAATGTAATAACTATGACATAAGAAAGAAGTTAGAGGGGCTGGAGAGATAGCATGGAGGTAAGACGTTTGCCTTGCATGCAGAAGGTCATTGGTTCGAATTTCGGCATCCTATATGGTCCCCCGAGCCTGCCAGGAACAATTTCTGAGCACGGAGCCAGGAGTAACCCGAGTGCTGCCGGGTGTGACATGCCCCCTCCCAAAAAAAACCAACAACAAAAAAAAGAAAGCAGTTAGAACCATATATTATAGAAAAATATCTTCAATAAATGGTACTGAGAAAACTGAATAGTTATGCGAAAGAATAAAACGGAATCACTGGGCTGGAGCAATACACAGGTAGGGAATTTGCTTTGCAACCAGCCAACCTGGGTTTGATCTACAGCATCCCATATGGTCCCACAAGCTTTCCAGGAGTAATGTCTTACCACAGAGCCAAGAGTAACTCTGAGTGACACAGGTGTGGCCTCAAAACAAAGAAATCACTCTATAATTCAATCCCCAAACCACACAAATCTTAAATGAATTAAAAGGGTTGGATAGAGGAGTCAGATAGTACAACAGGTAAGGTGATTGACTTGCAAGCAGCCAACCCAGATTTGATCCTCCACATCCCATATGGTCTCCCAGGACCTAACAGAAGTGATCACTGATGGCAGTGTCAGGAATAAGCCTGAGCACAGCCAGGTGTGGAGAATAAACAAACAAATAAATAAACAAAAGGGTTGGAGAGTTTGAAGAGTTAGGATAGGGGTTAAGGCATTTGCTTTGCATGCAGCCAACTCAAGTTTGATCTCCAGCACAATAGCCCCCCAGCATCACTGGGAGTTACAGGTGAGCACAGAACAAAGAGTAGATACTACGCACCATTTTAGGTACAAACTGTTCTTGGTACAAAACTAACAAAAACTAACAAAAAAGAAAGATGTGTTAAAAATGTTAAAATATAACCAAAAAAAATAAAGGGGGGGGCCGGCGAGGTGGCGCTAGAGGTAAGGTGTTTGCCTTACACGCCCTAGCCAAGGAAGGACCTCGGTTCAATCCCCTGGTGTCCCATATGGTCCCCCCAAGCCAGGGGCAATTTCTGAGCGCTTAGCCAGGAGTAACCCCTGAGCATCAAACGGGTGTGGCCAGAAAAACCAAAAAAAGGGGCCAGAGAGATAGCATGGAGGTAAGTCATTTGCCTTTCATGCAGGAGGTCATCGGTTCAAATCCCGGCGCCCCATATGGTCCCCTGTGCCTGCCAGGAGCAATTTCTGAGCCTGGAGCCAGAAATAACCCCTGAGCACTGCCGGGTGTGACCCAAAAACCACACACACACAAAAAAAAAATTTATATATAGTTAGTTAGTTAGTTAGTTAGTTAGTTAGTTAGTTAGTTAGTTAGTTAGTTAGGGGCCAGAGCGGTGGTGCAAGTGGTAAGACATCTGCTTGACTGTGCTAGCCTAGAACGGACCACAGTTCAATCCCCCGGTATCCCATATGGTTCCCCCCAAGCCAGGGGCAATTTCTGAGCGCTTAGCCAGGAGTAACCCCTGAGCCCAAGAACAGGTATGGCCCCAAAACAAAAGCAAACAAACAAGAAATATAGTTAAACCCAGGCCCAAGTAATAGCATAGTGGTAGGACGTTTGCTTTGCATGTGACCAACCCTGGATAAACCCTGGTTCAATTCATGTTATCCCAGATGGTCCCCCAAGCCTGCCAGGAGTGATTTCTGAGGGCAGAGCCAGGAGTAACCCGAGAGCTGCCGGGTATGATCCAAACACCCACCTCCCAAATAGTTAAACCATAAACTATGTGGTGGCCGGAGCAATAGCACAGTGGATAGGGCATTTGCCTTGCATGCAGCTGATTCAGGTTCCATCCCCAACATCCCATATGGTCCCCTGAGTCTGCTAGGAGTAACCCCTGAGTACCCAAAAACAAACTAAAAATTATATGGACGAAAACATAGACAATATATGCTATGATCTTAACATTAGAGATGTCTTTGGAAACTAGCCACCAACCACAAGAGAAATAAAAGCAAAAGTAAACAATTGAGACTATAGCAAATTTAAAACCTTTTGTATAATAAAAGAGATTATCAACAACAATGTAAAGGACAGCCTACTGAAAAGAATGAGATATGGGCTTAACATATATCCTATAAAAGGTTAATACCTCAGAGACTCAGCTGACGAACACTGTTCTGGTCAACAAGAGGAAGAGCCAGCCATGAGGAAATCATTGGCAGGAGAGACCAGCTTGGTCACCTAATAATCCAGCTTTGCTTTCGTAGTTTGTAACACATTGTTCTTCTAACCCATAAACAAGTGGGTTTAATATGAAAAGATGTAAGACTAAAACAGCATAATCCCACAAAGGGTGTCTAATTCTATTGTCAAAACATCTCATCTTAAGGGTCCCTGGCAGGACCCTAAGACCTGGGGGCTGAATGAGACCTGCCTGTGACCAGAAGTAGGCGGGACTCAGTTGCATAACACATTTAACCTGTAGAGATATGCCTTAAATAGGATATTTTACTGAGATTAAGAAGGCAGCTGTTTGTTGTTTCCAGAAACAGTTATGCAAACACTTCCTGAATTTCAATGCCCAATGACCTTGTAGAAAACAGTGAGGAAGATATTTAGCTCCTAACATGTCAGCACAGAGAAAACGTCCTTTAGTTTTTCCAAGTGTACCCAGGGCAGGGCCTTTCCGAGGCAGTGCCCTTCTGGGCAGAGGAGACAGTAGTGAACAGACTAGACCCAGTAGGGTAGAGGGAGAATGATGTTGGGGGTAGTTCAGGAAGGACTCCTGAAGGAAGGATTGTGGATTCAGATCTGGGAGATGTAAACAGGAAGTGAGGCTGGGAGAAGAGAAACAACCTGAAGTGGGAAAATGCTAAGGATGTTCTAGAAATAACCAAGAATCCTGGGAGGTTGGTTTAAGGGGTAATTGGGACCCTGGGGATATAGCTCAGAAATAGAACATTTGCTTGTTCCTAGGTTCAGACGCTGGCAATACAAAAAACTATGATAATAAAAGGGGTAGAGAAAAATTAGAAGAGAGTAAGGTGCTTGCCTTGCACATGGTCATGATCATGGTCATGGTGGACCAAAGTTCAATTCCCAGCATCTCTATGGTCTCCAGAGTACCCCTGAGTATAGATCCAGGAATAAGCACCTGAGCAACCACCAGCTGTGGTCCAAAAGTCAAAAAAATTAATAATAATAAATAAAGACAAACAAGCCTTGAGTGAAGGGAGAACTCTCAAGGACAGGGTGAGGTCAGCCAGACATGAAGTATGGCCCTTAGGCCATGATTATGAGGCAAGAGGAAACCAGTGGCTATCAAGAGGCTAAGAACTTGTGTTAGTTAGTGGTTCTGGCTATGGAAGGTCATTGAAATCAGATGGAGCACAGGAGTATTTTCAAGGAAATACAAGGAGAAACATTCCTCTACTCCCTCTCCACCCCACCTCCACTTTTTCTTTCTGCAGTACCAGCTCAAGGACCATACCTGGCAGTGCTCCTGGGACTTATGTGTTCCTAAATTCAAACCAGGGAAATGGCTACAGTCATATAGTAGGCAAACACCTTAATCTTTGTACTATATTTATAACCCAACACACATCTTTTAAGGAATTTTGTGTAACTTGGAGTCAAGAATGGAATTTAAGACGACTAGAGGTGGAGCTGAAGTGGTAGCACAGTGGTAGGGCATTTGCCTTGCAAGCGGCTGACCCAGTATGAATGTAGGTTCAATCTCCAGAATCCCATATAGTACCCCGAACTAGGGGCAATTTCTGAGTGCAGAGCCAGGAGTAATCCCTTAGTACCACCTGGTATGCCCCCCCCCCCAATAAAAAGACACCTAGAGATGGTTCCATGGAAGAGTGCTGCCTTAGACATGACTGACAGTATGATTCCAGGCACCACCCACATGCTGGGATCAGGGATCTCCAGCCCCACAGAAAAGGGCATGATCTCTGGTGTACCATGATCTAGTGTGCCACGCCCATCATTACAACAAAGAGAAATAAAGTGAGGAAGGGAGACCTATAATCTTAAAACAACAAAAGCAAAGAAAGATGAGATTGAAAAGAAATGCATCCTGAAGATATTCTTTCACAGAAAGTCAATTGAATAGAAATGAACCAATAGAGAAGAAAAACCACCTATATGGAGGAAGGGAGTGCTTCTGGGATAGTGCCCATCTTTTATTGTTTAAATATTTTATATTTATTGATTGAAGTTCTGTAATTCACAATCCTGTTAGTTAATGATGGTTTGATGGTTTACTGTGTCCATAGTTCCAAAATCACACCCATCACTAGAGCACTTGCCTCTCTCTGCTAAGGTTCTCAATGCTTCTCCCTTTCGACCTCTCCCTGACCACTACAAACTCAATTTGTGGTGATTCAGTGGGTCAGTTCTCTGGTTGTGTTGCCTTTGGGTTTTTGTAGCTACCTTGCTGTACACTTTTAAGTTCCACATATGAGAGAGATCATCCTGTATCTATCCCTTTTCTTCTGATGGACTCCACTCAGCAGGATATTCTTCTGTTCCACCCATGTTATACAAATTGAATGATTATGTCCTTTCTTAGAGCTGTATTATATCCTGCTGTGTGTGTGTGTGTATGTGTGTGTGTGTGTATATATATATATATATATATATATATATATATATATATATATATATATATATATAGTGACGGGAGCTAAAGAGAAAATACTTGCAATTAGCTGATCCTGGCTAGATCCATATGGTCAATACATATGGTCTCCATGCACCACCAGGAGTGATTCTTGAACACAGGGCCAGAAGTAAGCCCAGAGTACAAATCCAAGAATAGTCTGTGCTCTGCCAGGGGAGGCCCATTCACTCACTGCCCTCAAAATATAGCGTTGATGGGGGAAGGCATTTAACACAGGGTTCAGGGTTGTTGTGGTAGGAGCATGGCTGTTTAATTATCAGAAAAAAGAAGACAGATTAGATGGTGGATGGATTTGATAATCAGACATGAGCAGCTTCCCTTCTGAAGGTTTCACTTCTTGTTCTTGGCATATAACCATCCATTTATTTTTATTTTATTTTATTTTTTGGTTTTTGGGTCACATCCGGCAGTGCTCAGGGGTTACTCCTGGCTCTATGCTCAGAAATCGCTCCTGGCAGGCTCGGGGGATCATATGGGATGCTGGGATTCGAACCAATGACCTTCCGCATGAAAGGCAAACGCTTTACCTCCAACTGTGTTGGTTTGGAACTTTGGGCTGGAGCTCATTCTCTTCTGCATCCAGAGCATGTACAGGAGGAGCAGGGACCTCTCTCTGCTCTCTCTGTTCAGTTTTTGAATTGGCCAGGATACAATCCTTTCTCAGGGAAGACCCAAGGCAAGGAAACAAATACTTGGTTCACTTCTCAACCTGGGCAGACACTGACTCAGAGACCAGCACTTCCTCTGCTCTAGTTCGACCTCACATCCTGTCTGATAAAGACAAGAAGTCCAAGGCCAGAGTGATAGTACAAGGCCCTTGTTTTGCACGCAACTGACCCAGGTTTGATCTCCAGCATCCCATATGGTCCTTCGAGCACTGCCAGTAGTAAATCTTTTTGTTTTTTAGTTTGTTTTGTTTTGTATTGTATTAGAACTACACTCAGTAATGCTCAGGAGTTACTATTCTAGGCTATTTTCAGTAATCACCCTGATGGAACTTGGGGGGTGGGGGAGACCATATGGGATGCCAGGGCTTGAAACTGGATTGGTCATGTGTAAGGCCAATGCCCTAACCACTGTTCTATCACTCTGGCCCACCAGGAGTAATGAGTGAAAAGCCAAAACACCATCTGTCCTGGGTTGCTGCATGCAAGACAAATGCCCAACCACTGTGTTATCTTTCTGGCACCTCTAGCAACATTTAAACCCAAGAGACCAGACCGCCTCAATTGTTTGGACTAGTTTATTCTTACTTAAATAAAACTCCTTTGGAAATGGAAATGACTCTTCTCTGGAGATTTTAGCAACGGAGAGCTATTTGTTGAGCCTCCTGGGCACCCAGCAATAAACAATGTGTAGGAAAAGGGATATCTGCAGTTAGGAGTACAGTCTTCCCAACCTCCTCCTTACAGCTCTCCTTCAAACTCCTCCACCTACCTTGTCTGTGCTGCTTTTATATTGTCACCCTAAGAAGCAGCAGGGAGAAAAAAACTGAAAATGGGTGTTTAATTGTCAAAAAAAAAAAAAATAAATTAAGTTGGAAGGATGTCTACCAGCACAGACTGGGGAACAGCTTCAAAAAGAGGGAATCAAGGTCAGAGTGACAGCACAGCAGGTAGGGTATTTATCTCGAATGCAGCTGACCCGGGTTTTATTCCAGGCATTTCATAATGGTCCCTGAGCAAGCCAGGATAACACTGTCAGGTGTGCCCCCTTCCCAAAAAGAGTATAAGAAAAATAGAGGGGACACTGGGAATCTACCCAGTAGAAATAGATGTAACAGCTTATATGCATTCTAGTCATTTTCCAGTAAACATACATAGTCATGAGGAAGAAAGGACAAGTACATGCAATTGAGAAACATACTGTTAGGACCTGAATTCTGAATAAGGAGGGACACCATTTTGTAAAGGCCACCTGGCAGGCTTCTTAGAGTCTGAGCAGGGAGAGACGCCATTTTATAAGAACCACATGGTGTAAGCCACATGCTAGATCTCTACAAGCCTATATCCATAGACCCTGCCCCGAGCTACCTGGCCATATCGGGTAGCCAATCAGAAAAGCACAAGGGAGCAGTACCCCTAGACAATAGCCAATCATTTTAAGGATCATCAGAAAGTTGCAACCTCCTTATATCCTTTCCCTATATAATCTTCCTCATGACCTTGGAGAGGGCTCATTTCCTTTGGTGGATGGCTGGCCCTGGCTGGCCAGTGTAGGAGTCTTATTGGCAGATGGATTAAAGTACTCAACTTTATTCCAGCTGTGTGGTCTTGTCCTTCTACTCTGGATCCGAGCAGTACAATTACATAATCTGTGTTGATGCACAAAGCAGCTGACACTCACCAGCCCTATGCTGGTTTTACTGAAGCTGTTTTACAGTCCGTGCTGAAGCTCTTTAGTTATTTTATCATCAATAAAGCTCCTCTTTCCTATTTGGTTGTTCATGTACTTTTTGGAGCACTACGTTAGCATCCCAGATTTTACACTGGGGATACAGCTTTTTCTCTCTTTGCTGCCCTATGTCACCTCATCTTAATCAAAGATCACGGCTTTACTCAATCACAGAACCCCACTCGAGTGCTAATCAGTATGCTACAGAGGGAAAGAAAATTGGAAATTTAATATTTGTTTTGTTTTGTGTTTTCCCAAGAGGCCAGCAGAGTTAAATGAGGCCTTGTAGTGCCAGGGATTGAACCCACCATCCACCCCTTTGAGCTATGTTTTTGGCTGCTGACATTCCTATCATTTTTGCAATGAATCAGTCTTAGACCAAGTCAATGGAATAGAATCTCACAGTCTGTTTCTTCCATCAATTGGGATACCAGTGGACTGGGACTCACTAGAATACAATGCATGTATAATAATCAGAACACATCAAATAAATCTGAATATTCCTTTAGTCCTTGACACTTGACCAAGTCCATTTCCAGGCAAGCGAAGTCTTCCTTGGCTCTGACTGCACCCTGGGGGAGGTATTCCCGGCATCACACAGCAGGCTCCTAAGCGGCCCTCAAAGCCACAGTTCACTTGTCAGATGTTAAAATCCCTTTCTCCTTGGCAAATCATTTGCATTTCTATAGTGAGTTTTGTCAAATAACTGGCTGAACCTTGGGGGTGGGATGTAATTGGGCGGTAGACTGGCAGCATGAGAGCTGGATTCTTTGTGCCATACTACATTTTCTCCCTCTCGGAGCACGGAGCAGAGCATGTGGATTGGGTAGTTTTTAATGCAGTGCCTGTTTGTGAGTTTTTTTCGAGGCAAAAATGGACCTAATTCGTTGTATTTACCCTATTCCCACCAAAAAACACCAAATTCCTAATGAACACTGCAAAAAACTCAGGGAAGTTTCTAGTAGCAAGCATATGACAGTCCTAGTGGCACCTTTCTGTGTAAGTGCTGCCAGTGAAGCAATCTCAAATTTCTGACATCTGTTTCTGAAACATTTTGCTTCTAATAAGACAGCACTTGCCACCAGGCTTTCTACAATGGACTGGAGCAAAAGAGCTGGAGGACTTCAATAGAAATAATTTTGCATGAGCTGAACTCAAAACAGATTCAGTGCCTTCTTTCAGAGATCTGGCATGTAGGTATCTCCAGATCCCAAGAGCAGGCTGATGTCAGAGCAATTATGTTTCCTGAGCCCTGGTGTGTCCCCCACCCCCACCTTGCAACTCAGCAGGGCTTGCTGTAAAGACTCTGGGGAGGTTCTGCAGACGTGCTTTCGAATGCTAATAAGAACTCACAAAAGCAGGACTGAATGAGTTTCAGCTACCCAGAGCAGCTGGAGATTATAGCCCTACCCTTTCCTCCCTGATTTCCCAGAAACCAACCCCCCTTCCTCCTCATTCCTACCAGCTTGTCCCTGAGCTGCCAACAACCACCCGCTGCTGTAATTCTGTCCTGGCCCATGTGTTCCCACGTTTGTCTTTGATATCAAACCCAAATATTCTTGTTCCTCCTCTTCTTACCAGTTTCTCACAGACCTGTCAGGCTCTGCAGTTACTCCTGGGATTTGGGGTGAACAACCACTTCCTACTAGCCCCTACTTAAGACAGAACACCTTTGAGAAGGTCCCTGTGGTATGCATTTTAAACAATGTTGAAGCAGTCATGTAGATAGGGAAGGGGCCCCATGCCAAGGAATTCACTCTGAATAATCAGCACATTGTTGTAAAGTAGGTAGTACGAAAATTCTGCGACTTTGATCCTTCTCTTAACCCGTCCCCATCCCTCCCACAATTTAGACACACTCTCTGGAGTGAGGAAAAGTTAAAACAGACTGGCCTGTGACTTGTCCTTCGGAGGGTGTGACCTGTGACCACCCCTCTCCAAGAGAAACTGCCTCCCATTACATCATCTTAACTTGATTGAGCTAGAATTTGTTTGTTTGTTTGTTTTGTTTTTGGGCCACACCCAGCAGTGCTCAGGGGTTACTCCTGGCTATCTGCTCAGAAATAGCTCCTGGCAGGCACCGGGGACCATATGGGACACCGGAATTTGAACCAACCACCTTAGGTCCTGGGTCGGCTGCTTGCAATGCAAACGCCTCTGTGCTGTCTATCTCTACGGCCCCAATTGAGCTAGAATTTTAAGAATACTCAAAGTTGGGGCCTGAATAATCACATAGTGGTAGGGCATTTGCCTTGTATGAGGCCAACCCTGTACATACCCGGCTTTGATCCCCGACATCCCATATGGTCCCCCGAGCCTGCCAGGAACGATTTGTTTTTTTTTTTGGGGGGGGGGCGTTGGGTCATACCCGGTGGCGGCGGCGGTGCTCAGGAATTACTCCTGGCTCTGTGCTTAGAAATGGCTCCTAGGGGCCGGAGAGATAGCATGGAGGTAAGGCGTTTGCCTCTCAAGCAGAAGGTCATCGGTTCGAATCCCGGCGTCCCATATGGTTCCCCATGCTTGCCAGGAGCGACTTCTGAGCCTGGAGCCAGGAGTAACCCCTGAGCACTGCCGGGTGAGACCCAAAAAACCAAAAAAAAAAAAAAAAAAAAAAAAAGAAATCGCTCCTAGTAGGCTCAGGGGACCATATGGGATGCTGGGATTCGAACCACCGTCTGTCCTGGATCAGTTGCATGCAAGGCATACCCATACCGCTGTGCTATCTCTCTAGCCTTCGCGGGGGTAGAGATATGGTATACATACATACACACATGCATACATATATACATATATATATCACAGAATCAACAACGTTGTAAACTGGAGATTCAAACTATGATATTCAAGATATTTAAGATGAACCTGCTAGGGCTGGAACAATAGTACAACTGGTAGGGTGCTTGTCTTTCACACAGCCAACCCAATTTCAATCCCCCGTATCCCATATGGTTTCCACAGCAGAGCCATGAGTAACCCATAAGCATTTCCAGGTTTCCCCGCAATAAACTAAAATAAATTAAAATAAAATAAAATGTGCCCACGGCACAGGGAGCAAGGCACTTGTCATGCAATGGGCTGACCCGGTTGTTTCCCAGGTACCTATAAAGTCCCTTGAGCCCCACCAGGATTTATTCCTGAGCACAGAACCAGGAATAAACCCAGACTACTGCTAGGTGTGGCCCCAAACCAAAAAATAAAATAAAGTGTGCTTTTCAAGAAGGCAGGCTGGGAGTGGGAGGAACCTGGGGAAAAGTGTGAGAAAAATGACTTAGGGAGCTGAAGAAGTAATAGGAAGGTTCAGGTGTCTGCATTACATGCAGCTGATCCTAGTTCAATGGCCAGAATCATATTTGGTCTCCTCAACAATGCCTGGAGTGTCCCCTGAGCACAGAGGCAGGAACAATCCCTGAATGTTGCTGAGAGTGGCCTCTGTCCTTTCCCTACAAAGGAAAAGTGATTAAGCTGAAATTATTTTTATATATTTTATTTAAACACCTTGATTACATACATGATTGTGTTTGGGTTTCAGTCATGTAAAGAACACCACCCATCACCAGTGCAACGCTCCATCACCAATGTCCCAAATCTCCCTCCTCCCTACCCGACCCCTGCCTGTACTCTAAACAGGCTTTCCATTTCCCTCATACATTCTCATTATTAGGACAGTTCAAAATGTAGTTATTTCTCTAATTAAACTCATCCCTGTTTTTGGTGAGCTTCCTGAGGTGAGCTGTAACTTCCAGCTCTTTTCTCTTTTGTGTCTAAAAATTATTATTACAAGAATGTCTTTCATTTTTCTTAAAACCCATAGATGAGTGAGACCATTCTGCATTTCTCTCTCTCTCTCTCTCTCTCTCTCTCTGAATTATTACACTCAGCATAATAGATTCCATGTACATCCATGTATAGGAAAATTTCATGACTTCATCTCTCCTGACAGCTGCATAATATTCCATTGTGTATATGTACCACAGTTTCTTTAGCCATTCGTCTGTTGAAGGGCATCTTGGTTGTTTCCAGAGTCTTGCTATGGTAAATAGTGCTGCAATGAATATAGGTGTAAGGAAGGGGTTTTTATATTGTATTTTTGTGTTCCTAGGGTATATTCCTAGGAGTGGTATAGCTGGATCGTATGGGAGCTCGATTTCCAGTTTTTGGAGGAATCTCCATATCGCTTTCCATAAAGGTTGACCTAGACGGCATTCCCACCAGCAGTGGATAAGAGTTCCTTTCTCTCCACATCCCCGCCAACACTGTTTATTCTCATTCTTTGTGATGTGTGCCATTCTCTGTGGTGTAAGGTAGTACCTCATAGTTGTTTTGATTTGCATCTCCCTGATGATTAGTGATGTGGAGCATTTTTTCATGTATCTTTTGGCCATTTGTATTTCTTCTTTATCAAAGTGTCTGTCCATTTCTTCTCCCCATTTTTTAATGGAATTAGATGTTTTTTTCTTGTAAATTTCTGTCAGTGCCTTGTATATTTTGGAGACTACCCCTTATCTGATGGATATTGGGTGAATAGTTTCTCCCACTCAGTGGGTGGCTCTTGTATCCTGGGCACTATTTCCTTTGAGGTGCAGAAGCTTCTCAGCTTAATATATTCCCATCTGTTAATCTCTGCTTTCACTTGTTTGGAGAGTGCAGTTTCCTCCTTGAATATGCCTGTAGTCTCAATGTCCTGGAGTGTTTTGCCTATGTGTTGTTCTATATATCTTATAGTTTTGGGTCTGATATTGAGGTCTTTAATCCATTTAGAGTTTACCTTCGTACATGATGTTAGCTGGGGGTCTAAGTTCAATCTTTTGCAAGTAGCTAGCCAGTTGTGCCAACACCACTTGTTGAAGAGGCTTTCTTTGCTCCATTTAGGATTTCTTGCTCCTTTATCAAAAATTAGGTGATTGTATGTCTGGGGAATATTTTCTGAGTATTCAAGCCTACTCTACTGATCTGAGGGCCTGTCCTTATTCCAATACCATGCTGTTTGATAACTATTGCTTTGTAGTAAAGTTTAAAGTTGGGGAAAGTAATTCCTCCCATATTCTTTTTCCCAATGATTGCTTTAGCTATTCTAGGGTGTTTATTGTTCCAAACGAATTTCAAAAGTGCCTGATCCACTTCTTTGAAGAATGTCATGGGTATCTTTAGAGGGATCACGTTAAATCTGTATAATGCCTTGGGGAGTATTGCCATTTTGATGGCATTTTGATGGATCCTGCCAATCCATAAGCAAGGTATGTGCTTCGATTTCCGCGTGTCCTCTCTTATTTCCTGGAGCAGAGTTTTATAGTTTTCTTTGTATAGGTCCTTCACATTTTTAGTCAAGTTGATTCCAAGATATTTGAGTTTGTGTGGCACTATTGTGAATGGGGTTGTTTTCTTAATGTCCATTTCTTCCTTATTACTATTGGTGTATAGAAAGGCCATTGATTTTTGTGTGTTAATTTTGTAGCCTGCCACCTTGCTATATGAGTCTATTGTTTCTAGAAGCTTTTTGGTAGAGACTTTAGGGTTTTCTAGGTAGAGTATCATGTCATCTGCAAACAGCGGGAGCTTGACTTCTTCCTTTCCTATCTGGATTCCCTTGATATCTTTTTCTTGCCTAATCGCTATAGCAAGTACTTCCAGTGCTATGTTGAATAGGAGTGGTGAGAGAGGACAGCCTTGTCTTATACCAGAATTTAGAGGAAAGGCTTTTAGTTTTTCTCCAGTGAGGACAATATTTGCCTCTGGCTTGTGGTAGATGGCCTTAGCTATATTGAGAAAGGTTCCTTCCATTCCCATCTTGCTGAGAGTTTTGATCAAGAATGGGTGTTGGGGGGCCGGCGAGATGGTGCTAGAGGTAAGGTATCTGCCTTGCAAGCGCTAGCCAAGGAAGGACCACGGTTAGATCCCCCGGCGTACCATATGGTCCCCCCAAGCCATGGGCAATTTCTGAGCCCTTAGCCAGGAGTAACCCCTGAGTATCAAATGGGTGTGGCCCGAAAAAAACAAAAAACAAAAAACAAACAAACAAACAAAAAGAATGGGTGTTGGACCTTATCAAATGCTTTCTCTGCATCTATTGATATGATCATGTGGTTTTTATTTTTCTTTTTGTTAATAGATTTATGGATGTTAAACCATCCTTGCATTCCTGGGATGAAACCTACTTGATCATAGTGGATGATCTTCTTAATGAGGCATTGAATTCTATTTGCCAGGATTTTGTTGAGGATCTTTGCATCTGTATTCATCAGCGATATTGGTCCGTAATTTTCTTTTTTCATAGCATCTCTGTCTGGTTTAGGTATCAAGGTGATGTTGGCTTCATAAAAGCTATTTGGAAGTGTTTCTGTTTGTTCAATTTCATGAAAGAGTCTTGCCAGGATTGGTAGTAGTTCCTCTTGGAAAGAATTCATTAGTGAATCCATCTGGGCCTGGGCAGTTGTTGTTTTTGGGCAGACATTTGATTATCGTTTTAATTTCATCAATAGTGATGGGGTGTTTAGATATGCTATATCCTCTTCCTTCAACCATGGAAGATTATAAGAGTCCAAGAATTTATTCATTTCTTCCAGGTTCTCATTTTTAGTGGCGTAGAGTTTCTCAAAGTAGTTTCTGATTACCCTTAGAATCTCTGTCATATCAGTAGTGATCTCTCCTTTTTCATTCCTAATATGAGTTATCAAGTTTCTCTCTCTCTCTCTCTCTCTCTCTCTCTCTCTCTCTCTCTCTCTCTCTCTCTCTCTCTCTCTCTGTTAGTTTTGCCAGTGGTCTATCAATCTTGTTTATTTTTTCAAAGAACCAACTTCTGCTTTTGTTGATCTTTCGAATTGTTTTTCGGGTTTCCACATCGTTGATTTGTGCTCTCAGCTTTGTTATTTCCTTCTGTCTCCCTATTTTTGGGTTCTTTTGTTGAGCACTTTCTAGTTCTATTAGCTGTGTCATTAAGCTACTCAGGTAAGCTCCTTCTTCCTTCCTGATGTGTGCTTGCAAAGCTATAAATTTTCCTCTCAGCACTGCTTTTGCTGTGTCCCATAAGTTCTGATAGTTTGTGTCTTTATTGTCATTTGTTTCCAGGAGCCTTTTGATTTCCTCCTTGATTTCATCTTGGACCCAATGGTTCCTTCCATTCCCATTTTGCTGAGAGTTTTGATCAAGAATGGGTGTTGGACCTTATCGAATGCTTTCTCTGCATCTATTGATATGATCATGTGGTTTTTATTTTTCTTGTTGTTGATGTTGTATATTATGTTGATAGATTTACAGATATTAAACCATCTTTGCATTCCTGGGATGAAACCTACTTGATCGTAGTGGATGATCTTCTTAATGAGGCATTGAATTCTATTTGCCAGGATTTTGTTGAGGATCTTTGCATCTGTATTCATCAGCGATATTGTTCTGTAATTTTCTTTTTTCATAGCATCTCTGTCTGGTTTAGGTATCAAGGTGACGTTGGCTTCATAAAAGAAGGTAGTCTGCAAAATTTCTATTCTCTTGATATTATGGAGGTATGTTTTATGTGCCAGCATGTAGTCTATCCTGGAGAATGTCCCATGTACATTAGAGAAGAATGTGTATCCAGGTTTCTGGGAATAGAGTGTCCTATATATATCCACTAGGCCTCTTTCTTTCATTTCTCTTTTCAGGTCTAGTATATTCTTGTTGGGTTTCAGTTTGGTTGACCTATTCAGTGTTGACAAAGCCATGTTGAGGTCCCCCACAATTATTGTGTTGTTATTGATATTATTTTTCAGATTTGTCAACAGTTGTATTAAATATTTTGCTGTCCCCTCATTCGGTGCATATATGTTTAGGAGAGTTATTTCTTCCTGCTCTACATACCCCTTGATTAATATAAAATGTCCATCTTTGTCCCTTACAACCTTCTTGAGTATAGAGTTTGCATTATCTGATATTAGTATGGCCACTCCAGCTTTTTTATGGGTGTTGTTTGCTTGGATAATTTTTCTCCAGCCTTTTATTTTGAGTCTATGTTTGTTCTGACTATTCAGGTGCGTTTCTTGTAGGCAGCAGAAGGTTGGATTGAGTGTTTTGATCCATTTAGCCACTGTGTCTCTTAACTGGTGCATTTCGTCCATTGACATTGAGAGAAAGAATTGTCCTGGGATTCAATGCCATCTTTATATCGAAATTTGGTGTGTCTTTTGGTTAGTCTTGTCTTAAATTAGGTCTTTTAGTTTTTCTCTTAAGACTGGTTTTGAGTCTGTAAAGTTTCTGAGCTGTTTTTAGTTTGCGAAACCATGTATTCTTCCGTCAAACCGGAAAGTGAGTTTTGCTGGGTACAGTATTCTAGGTGAAGCATTCATTTCATTCAGCCTTGTCACAATATCCCACCACTGCTTTCTGGCCTTGAGTGTTTCTGGTGACAGGTCTGCTGTAAATCTCAAGGATGCTCCCTTGAATGTAATTTCCCTTTTTGATCTTGCTGTTTTCAGAATTCTGTCTCTATCTGCAGGATTCGTCATTGTGACTAGATGTGTCTTGGGGTATTTTTTCTGGGGGTCTCTTTTGGTTGGTACTCTTCGAGCATGCAGGATTTGATCACATATATTCTTTAGCTCTGGAAGTTTCTCTTTAATGATGTTCTTGACCGTTGATTCTTCCTGGAAATTTTCTTCCTGGGTCTCTGGGACTCTGATGATTCTTAAGTTGTTTCTGTTGAGCTTATCATAGACTTCTATTTTCATCTGTTACCATTTGACTAATTTTTCCATTGTCTGTTCATTTGCTTTAATTTTTTTCCCCCAATGTCTCCCACTGTATGGAATTGTTATTTATCTCATCTTCCACACCAAGTCTATTCTCAGCTTCTGATACCCTGTCCCAGAGCTTATCCATTTTGTCATTCACTTTGTTTACTGAGTTTTTCAGGCCTGTTATTTGACATGTTATTTCAGTTTGGAATTTTGTGATTTCTGTCTTCATAGTTTCTTGGTTCTTATTAGTGTTCTGTTCAACTCTATCCATGGTTTCTTTGAGTTCTTTGAGCATCTTCCATATTGCTAGTCTAAAGTCCTTATCTGAGAGGTTGATTAGTTGGTTGGTCATTATCTGGTCATCGGAATTGTCATCTTCATTCTCTATGTCTGATGCTGGCCTGCGTTGTTTCCCCATTGTTACACTTGTATTGTGGGTTTTTCTACGTGTTGTGGTGGTATTCATTGGCTAAATGATGCAGGCAGCCACACTCCTCTGGCTCCGCCCTTTCTGGATGGGTCGACTTGCCTCCAGGGGAGGGGAGTCCTCCGTGGATGAAGCCTCACACAGGATCAAATCTTAGGCCCGAGCACGCAGCAGAGAAGACAGTCCGGAAAGAAATGCTGGGCTTCAGTGATCCAGCACAGTTCTTAGTGTGATTTTTTTCTTCTTTTTGCGATGTTGTTCTTTCCTTAGAAAGAGCGCATGGCTGCGTAGCGAAGTGGAGCGGCCGTGCTCTGCTGGAGCCTCTTTTCAGCCCACTCCCAAGAGGTTTACATGTCAGGACAGTAGACAGACACACACAGGCAGCACTCACAATTTTTTACAGTCGAGCCCCACTGGGCAGGCGTAGTTTCGTGGATTTTCCCAGCCTGACATCACAAACAGGGGACCTGGCTTATGCAAAGTACTGCTTATAGCCGTACTTTTCAAGTTATGGAGTAGTTCCTTGGTGTTCCCGCCCTAGAATGGACCTCCGGGAGAGCGAGTTTTCTGGAGCCTCTTTTCAGCCCACTTCCAAGCGGTTCATGCAACAGGACAGTAGACAGACACACACAGGCAGAACTCACAAGTTTTCACAGTCGGGCCCCACTGGGCAGGCGTAGTTTTGATTAAGCTGAAATTAAATGATAACTTTAATAATAAAGTTGAGTGTGTAAAAGACAGTTGCTACCCTTTGATTTGTTAGGGTTCAGAGTCGAAGGACAAGACTGCACAATTGAAATAAAGCAAAGCAAGACTTTATTCCATCAGCCACAAGCCCCAAACTGGCTAGACAGGGTAACTTTCAGATGGAGGAGACTTCTTTCGGGGGTCACATCACAAGCCAGTTTATATACGAAGAAATGAGGAGGTTCTGGCTTCTGATGATATTTAAAATGATTGGCTGCTGTCTAGGGTACTTTTCTACTGCTCTCGTGCTCTTTCCAGATAGGCTACCTAATATGGCCAGGTATTTCAGGGCAGAATTTTAATGTTAATGGTATGTTGTACTGGGGAAAATGGAAGCTTAGGCTTGAGAGAGAGAAACCTAAGGTGTACAACCTGGAGCCCTTTGCAAAATGGTGTCCCCATTCAGTACCTAGAACCTCACAGATTCTGTAGTTTTTCTTTTCTTTTCTCTCTCTCTTTTTTTTTTCTTTTTGGTTTTGGGGCCACACCTGGTGGCACTCAGGGGTTATGCCTGGCTCTACACTTAGAAATCATTCCTGGGCCCGGAGAGATAGCACAGTGGCGTTTGCCTTGCAAGCAGCCGATCCAGGACCAAAGGTGGTTGGTTCGAATCCTGGTGTCCCATATGGTCCCCCGTGCCTGCCAGGAGCTATTTCTGAGCAGACAGCCAGGAGTAACGCCTAAGCACCGCCCGGTGTGGCCCAAAAACAACAACAACAACAACAAAAAGAAATCATTTCCGACAGGATCAGGGGACCATATGAAATGCTGTGGATAGACCAAGGTCAACCCATGCAAGGTAAATACCCTCCCCTCTGTGCTAATTCTTCAGTCTCTCTCCAAAAAAAATTTTTGAGCCATACCCAGCACTTACTCCTAGCTCTGTGCTCAGGGATTACTTCTGGAAGGGATCAGGGGACCAGATGGGATGCTGGGGATTAAACCTGAAATAGATATATGCAAGGCAAATGCCTTACCCAGCCAGCCCCAGAACATGTTATTTCTTAAATAAATATATTTTTTACATATTTATTATATAAGTTTATATATAAATATGTATTTAATACCACAAATAAATGGACCCAGATATCCCTCAGAAGACTGGAGCACATCCTTTACATATATGTGGAGGCCCCATGGGTTTCATCCGCATACTGCATGGCTTCTTTTTTTTTTTTTTTTTTGTTGTTGTTTTTCATTTTTTTTGTTTTTTTGTTTTGTTTTGTTTTGTTTTTTTGTTTTTGGGCCACACCCGGTCACCACCAGGGTTATTCCTGGCTGTCTGCTCAGAAATAGCTCCTGGCAGGCACGGGGGACCATATGGGACACCAGGATTCGAACCAACCACCTTTGGTCCTGGATCGGCTGCTTGCAAGGCAAACACCGCTGTGCTATCTCTCCGGGCCCTGCATGGCTTCTAAGTACCACTGAAGTGGCAAAAAAGTCTGCCAAACCAAAAAATAAAAAATTTGAAACCTTGTACACATGAATCTTGCATAACAACGGGAAACCAGTTATAAATTAATCCAAGAAAAAACTGAACTCTACTTTGGATACTTACCATAGAGGAAAATAAATTGGGAGGGAGAATGGAGTATATAGGGTAGGAATATGATCTATATTTTAAGTGTATATGGCATAATTTGTTCTTAGAATTTACAATTTATGAGATAGAGGCTTTAGGACTCACGGTTGTTTTCTGAGTCCTGTAGATACTTATTTCTAAGTTATATCTGTATAAGTGTGTCCAAGACAAGTTGCATCATGAGTATCCAGTAATGAGTCTGGGTTATCTTCCATTGAACATAGTCCACGGAGATGCTGTGTGTAGCTCTTCCATCCAAGTTTCTTAGCTGTCCATGTGTTGTGAGCCTTGGTTTCCATGAGAATAAGAACCTTATCTCGCACATATGTCATAGACCTTCATTTTACACCAGTTCTACTAATTTACATAAAGTTCAAAGTTCTTAGAAAGCCCTAAGCTGCAGTGGTCCTCAAACTATGGCCCGTGGGCCACATATTGTATTTGTATCTGTTTTGTTTCTTCATTGCAAAATAAGATATGCAGTGTGCATAAAAATTAGTTCATAAGTTTTGTTTTTACTATAGTCAGATCCTCCAATGGTCTAAGGGACAGTGAACTGGCCCCCTGTTTAAAAGTTTGAGGACCCCTGCCGGGAGAAAAGCATTTTTGAAACTCTTGAAGAATTGAAATTATGCAGGTATTTAAGGAATAATTGTTCCAGGCAAAAGGAGCCATGGCTGATATAGTTGTGTAAGGGAACAGAGGAGATTAATTCAAGGAGGCTTTAGTGTGTAATTCAAGATGGGGGTGTTGTGTATGTAAATATTTTGGGGGATTACTATGTTGCTCACCCTAATCTGATTAGGTGATTGTGACCTACCCTAGGGTGTGACCTGGCATTCTGCCCCCACCCCAGGGTAGGACCTGATTCTGCTTCCACCATTGGTTGGTATCTGATCCCACCATTGGGTGGGACCTGACTCTGGACTATAAGAGCAAGGGTCTGTGGAAGGCGAGGGGCTTTTTGCTGGCTGGAACTGAATCGGAGTCTTTGGACTTCAGTTTTGTCCATCCGAATAAAGCAAATATTTCCACGAGCCTGATTGTCTGCGAGCTGTTTACCCGCCGTTTCACCTCAGAACCGTGGGCTAGACAGGGTGGCAAACGCGTGCTCCGAGCTGGAAGAAAAGGGCCTCATTCTCCATCCCTCCATCAGTCAACCTCTTCAGGGGCTGACCTGCTACAGGGGGTATGAGTAGAGAGAATGTGTAAATCTTCAAAAAAAAATGGTTTATACAAAGAGAAGTAGAGTTACTTCAGTATTTTTTTTACTTCTATATTTTAATAAGGAAGTTATCTGCTCTGATGCACATTTTAGCAGGTTCCCTCTACTACTACTTTGAGAGAGGACTATGTACAGATTTATGATCACAATAAAAAAGACAAGTTATACTGTCTATTATGATAATCTAGACAAAAGATAATAAGTTATATTATCTATTATAATTAGACAAAAGATAATGATAACTTGCACTGGGGTAGTATTTTGGATTTATTTTCAATATATAAATTGCTAGAAGATCAGATGTGGAAGAATCAGAAAACAGAGGTTTAGGCACTTGTTTAAATCCTAGCAATTCCTATTAACCCCATAGTATCACCAGGTGTTACCCTTATACACAGAACTAAGAGTAGCCCTCTGAACACTACCTCGAACATTTCCCAATCCCCCCAAAAATTAGATGTTGAATATGCAAAAGAAGTCTAGGGTGACTCCAAGAACAGTTTTATCCCATTTACTAATGTTTTCATGTTTCTATTATAAAACTTTTTTTTTTGGCTTTCAATTCCTCAGTCTTCTGATGCTCAATTTTACTGTGGTTGCAGAAGCAGTGTAGGTCCAGGCATTCAGGAAGGTGGGGGAAGAAACAAAAAAGGGAACAGCAAAAACAGAACCTAATTCTCTCTGATTTCCTAGTCAGTAGAAAAATCAAGTTGAGAGTGATCCTGGGGGCTCGAGTAACAGAACAGGAAGTTGGGTACTTATTCTGCATGTAGATAGTCCAGATTTTATCCCCAGAACCCCATATGGTTCCTATAGATCCACCAAGATTGCTCCTGGAAAATAAAGCCAAAATAGATCCTGAGTACTGCCAAGTGTGGTTTCAGAACAAACAAACGAATAAAAAAAAAATCTAAAACCAAAAAAGATCCTGGAGACCATGTGAACTGTACACTTGAGCAAAAAATCAATTGTGTTAAATTCTTTTTTGGTTTTGGTTTTGGTTTTGGGCCACACCCATTGATGCTCAGGGGTTACTCCTGGCTATGCACTCAGAAATAGCTCTGGCTTTGGGGGACCATATGGGATCCTGAGAATCGAACCACCATCTGTCCTGGATCAGCTGTGTGCAAGGCAAACACACTGCCGCTGTGCTATCACTCTGACCTCAATTGTGTTAAATTCTATAGTCAGGTTTACTAACGTAAAAACAGAGAACTCTGGACCAGAGCAATAGTCCAGTGGGCAGGGTACTTGCCTTCCCCCTGGCAAACCTGGATTTGATCCCCTGTACCTCATATGATCCCCTGAGCTTTGCTGAGGGGCTGAGCACACTGCCAGGAGTAAGCCCCGAACACAGCCTAGTATGTCTCACAAAAAAGAAAAGGAAAGAAAAGAAAACTGAGAACTCAAGAGTTTACCACATGAAGGTCACTACTAATGTTTTGAACATTTGCATGATGAATAGAGAAGTAAATGGATTCAACAGTTCATCTACATTTAACCAGGGCCCAAAAGCACAGGTGTGATTGAGCCAGCATCCAACACTCCATCCTGAGCTTGAGAGACAACAGATGGCCCAGGTTATGGACCACCCTTATTTAATGTTTGATCCCTGGTACAATATATGGTCCATGTCCTTGGCGTCTGCCCCACCAGCACTGCCAGATACTACCTTCCAGACAAAAAAGTCAGGAGTGGCCCCCACTACAGGCAGTGACCCCTTAAAAATAATCCAAATCTTCTCCTGAAAACAAAAAACTACAGTCTTGGGCCAGAGAGAAAGTACATTAGGTCTTGCATTTGCTCTACATGTGGCTAGCCTGGTTTTGATTCTTAGCACCCCATATGGTCCTGGAGCACCAGGAGTAATTCCTGAGAGCAGAGCCAAGAGTATCCCCTGAGCATCATCTGGTATGGCTCCCTCACTTCAAAAAAAAAAAAAACCTTACCAAAAACAATAAACAAAAAAATAACTCCATTTTCTCAGAAATCAAAAATATACTATTCTCTGAGATAGTACAGGTGTTAAGGCATTTGCCATGTTGGGGACTGGAGCAACAGTACACAAGTAGGATGCTTGCCTTGCACTCTCTGACCAGAGTTAGACCTCCAGCATTTCATATAGTCCCCCAGCACTGCCAGCAGTTAATTCCTGAGAGCAGAGCCAGGACTAATTCCTGAACATCACCAAAAGTATAATTAAAAAAAAAAAAGGCATTTGTCTTGCATGTAGCCACCCCCAGTTTGATCCTAGGCATCTCAAGGTCTACAAAGCACCTCTGAGAAACACCCCTGAGCATTAGAGTTAAGAGTAGTTCCAGCATCACCATGGGCACTCCAATCCCCCTATCTACCCCCAAGTGAGAGAAAAATCCCTCCTGTTCCAACTTTTTGTTTTTGTTTTTGTATCACACTCAGCAGCGCTCAGGGGTTACTACTGGCTATTCGCTCAGAAATTGACCGATCCTGACTCCGGGGACCATATGGGACGTCGGGGAATTGAACCTCGGTCTGTCCTAGGTCAGCTGTGTGCAAGGCAAACACTCTACAGCTGCGCCACCGCTCCGGAACCCTGATCCTAATCTGAAAGATTTTTTTTTATAGTGTCTTGCTCTGCCTTGGTTTTATCTTGATCCCAATCTTAAAGATATTTTTATAGGGTCTTGTTTTTACCCTGAATCCAATCTATTTTTTGTTTTGTTTTGTTTTGTTTTGTTTTTGGGTCACACGGGGCAGCACTCAGGGTTTACTCCTGGCTCTGCGTTCAGAAATCACTCAGAAATCGCTCCTGGGGACCATATGGGATGTTGGGATTCGAACCAATGACCTTCTGCATGCAAGGCAAATGCCTTACCTCCATCCGACCCCCGATCCCAATCTTAAAGATTCTTTTTCATAATGGTTTTACCTTGATCCAATCTTAAAGATTTTTTTATAGTGTCTTGTTCTGCCTTGGTTTTACCCTGATCCTTTTTTTTTTGTTGTTTTTTTGTTTTTTTGGGCCACACCCATTTGATGCTCAGGGGTTACTCCTGGCTAAGCGCTCAGAAATTGCCCCTGGCTTGGGGGGACCATATGGGACTCGGGGGGATCAAACCGAGGTCCTGATCCTTGGCTAGCGCTTGCAAGGCAGACACCTTACCTCTAGCGCCACCTCGCCGGCCCCCCTGATCCCAATCTTAAAGATTATTATTTATTTTATTTTATTTTATTTTATTTGGTTTTTGGGGCACACCCGGCGGTGCTCAGGACTTACTCCAGGCTCTCTGCTCAGAAATAGCTCCTGGCAGGCACGGGGGACCATATGGGACACTGGGATTCGAACCAACCACCTTTGGTCCTGGATCTGCTGCTTGCAAGGCAAACGCTGCTGTGCTATCTCTCCGGGCCCCAGAATTCTTTTTTTTGGATAAGCCCTCCAGCCTTTCAAGTGAATAACACCTAAATAAACCAGTTTTTCTCCCATCAATACTTCATGGGTTGAAGTTTTTTTGTTCTTGTTTTGTTTTTGGTTTTTGGGTCACACCCGGCAGTGCTCAGGGGTTACTCCTGGCTCTACACTCAGAAATCGCTCCTGGCAGGCTCAGAGGACCATATGGGATGCCAGGATTCGAACCACCGACCTTCTGCATGAAAGGCAAACGCCTTACCTCCATGCCATCTCTCCGGCCCCTGGTTGTTGTTTTTATGTGGGGGCCTGTTCCAGCTGTGCTCAGGGGTTACCTGGCTCAGTGGTCAGGTCACTCTTAGCAGTACACAGAACCCTTCTGTGGTGCTGGGGATTGAAATAGGGTTGGCTAGATTCAATTAAACTGCCTAAATCACTTGTTCTATCTTTCTGACTCTCTCTGACCAAATCTTGTCTCCTAAATAGTGTTCTTCAAACAGCAAGAAATTGAACTTGCATCTTGGGAAGAGTCTCTGTGCTAGCTTGCAGAACCAAACCTCAGTCCTTCAGGGCAAAAAGTTCACCAACTTCTAATAAAACAAACACTGAGGGCCCGGAGAGATAGCACAACGGCGTTTGCCTTGCAAGCAGCCGATCCAGAACCAAAGGTGGTTGGTTCGAATCCCGGTGTCCCATATGGTCCCCCATGCCTGCCAGGAGCTATTTCTGAGCAGACAGCCAGGAGTAACCCCTGAGCATCGCCGGGTGTGGCCCAAAAACCAAAAAAACAAAAACAAAAAACAAAACAAACACTGAGTCACAGGAAAACAACTGAAAAGGAACTCAAAAGAACATAGTTTTCTAAGGATGAAGCTGACACAAAGAAATTAGAAGTTAAATTTATTATTAGCAAACAGAAAACTAGTCTGATTGGAAACAGTTGAGACTTGAGTATACTTATCTTGTTCTAAAAGATAACAGGACAGAAACCTTAATCAGGCATCTTTATTTGCAGTCATTCCAGTAGTGCCTGAGGAGATCAGCCCTTGAGTGAATTTATTGCTAACTTTGGTGTCCATTAGCCTATGAATCACCCTTCATAAAAATGGACTTCCCTGTTTGCTTTCTCCTCAAATACCCTTTTATTATTGTACAGAAAAGATGATTATTTGGAGGCAGTGAATATGCTTCTTCTAGTCGCCTATAAAGCTTTTTCTTGTCAACATCATCACCACTTTCCTAGTTTGGTTAGCTGTTGAGTATCAGTAGAACTGACCTTCACAGTCACATGAGTGCTGATTGATAGCACCTTCTTGAAACAATTAATTCATAGATTTACTCAAGAAGGTAAAATCTTAGAAAGTTCATGATTCAGGGCACAAATCCCAAAAGTACCGTTGAAAATTTGAGTAGAACAGTTTGATCCAGATTCATTCTTATTTGAACAAAAGATGACCCTCCTGGAACAATCATTTTGTCCCCACTATTGTTATTTATTTGGGGTGAGGCAGTGGTCGGCAACCTGCAGCTCGCGAGCCACAAGTGGATCTTTACACTTTTAATTTGGCTCTTCTGTGTGCCGGGCGGCCGCTCCAGGAGTCAGGACTCTGCTCCTAGCCTCTGTCAGTGCGCGCCCTGTGTGCAGCTCCGCCAGCCGGCTCCAATAGTGTAAGATGATACCCAATATCAACCCTAAACAAAGGTGTTCCCCCAACGTCATCCTTTCTTAAACCTCTTCCTTTGATATGTAGAAGTCCACTGAATATGTACTTTTGGCTCTCTCTCTTGACCTAAAGCCTCCTGGTATTGGGAATTGGTTTTAATAAAGAACTAGCTTTTTGGGCTCGAGGCAGAGTACAAGGTAAAAGGCCATGGACTCCATGATCATCCTTTCCTGGCTAGCTTGATTTATTATTTCTTCCCTGCTACCCTGCTTCTTCAGACCAGGTTGGGTGGGGGTTAGAAATACAGTGCCTGGAGTGATCTTAAAACACATATTTTATTTTGCACAAGAGTGGGCATCTTCCATGAAGGGATTCTCAACCCAGAGTTTTCTTTTCCGTGGATTCTCATGTTCAGAGTACTCATGATTAAAGTTGTGAGCTAATGCCCTTAAATGCTGTTTTTCATATTGATTATGACTTTCTGCATAATATAAGTGCCAAACAAAAATTTTTTGCAACAGTGGAAACATTTCAATATCTCCTTCTCAGACACAGCTGTCCCAGAATCAGATTCTTTTTTGGACACATCCATCTTAAGTCTCACTGTAAAAACTACTTATGAAATTCCCCTGTAGAGAAATATTAAATTCATAAAGTGAACAATGTCTGCCAAATACACAAGCTTATCTACCCATTTCTTGTCCAACTGGAGCTGTACAAAGTCAGAGTTCTACTCTCACAGGAACTGCACTACTTCTTCTCTCTTGCCAACAAGGCGAGAGAGCACCCTTCCCCTGAACAGCCACTTCACTTCTTCATGGGGAAGATGCTAGTAGTGGGCATCCATACTCTCACCCACGGTGGTGAATAGCCTGGATTTGATCACAATTGTGAATTTCACAAATTATCTTTAGAGAGTTTAGTTCAGCAGGGAGTTTTTATGAATCCAGTCTACCATACAATGAGTGGATACAATGTACGGGTGTGCAACTTCTGTTTCTTGTGACTACAAAAAACAAACAAACAAACAAAAAAAAAATTGAGCCATGCACAGTGCATCATCTGTGCATACATCAACACATCAGATTATTATTCTGAGTGAAATAAGTCAGAAGGAGAGGTGTAGACACAGAATAATCATTTGTGGCATATAAGAATAATAAATGGTAATATGGTAATAATATCTAGAGAAAATAGGAATGAGGGACAGGAGGACTAATCCATGATAGGAAGCTTGCCTTAAAAAGTGGTGAGTTCGGTTAGAACAGAGAAAGGTACATTATGACATTGATAGTTGGAACATATCACTCTGGACAAGAACTGGATGCTGAAAATGGATAAGTGACATGCATGGACCCTTTAATTAACAATATTGCAAACCACGGTGTCATAAAGAAAATTTTGCAAACCTCAGTGTCATAAAGGAAAAGAGAGATAGAGAAAAAAAAGCAAAATGCCTGCCCCTGACATAGGCAGAGGAGGGTGAAGGGGAAGGAAACAAGGGACATTGGTGGTGGGGAAAATGCACTGGTGAAGAGTGATGTACATTCTATAATTGAAATTCAAGTATGAATAATTTTGTAACAAATATGCTTAAATAAAAAATTATTTTTAAAATGTTTCAGGCACTTTATCATAATTCCTTTATGATAAATCATATGCCTTTAACAAAGTGCCGTTGTTGTGTGTATTTTAGTTTGGTTTCTTGCAGCACACACTAAAGTGTCAATAGATATTTTTCCTTTCAGTGAAATCATTACTTTTCTCTGGAACACTGTCCTTGCTTTTAAAGATTGTTAAAAGGTTTTTCTCTTTTACCTGTTTCATCTCCATATTATAGGGTTTCAAATTTTCAGCACATTTTGGTTATCAAGAGGAAATGTTTTGAAACGTTTTGCTTACTTATTATCATAAATCAAAGCATTTTTCTTTGAGAAGGGTGTTCACTATCCAGAATTAATAATCAGTGGATTCAAAAACTGTATTTCATGGTGGATGTTACTTCATATCTAAATCAGCTTAATCATAATCTACAGGGGAAAGGAAACACAATTTTTTTCGATGTTAGAAGTTATTTTGTTTGAAAATAAATTATTTGTTTTTGTTCAAGATTTTGACAGAGAAACTTTGATTCACCTTCCAAGCCTGTTGAAACATCGCCAAGAAAATAATTCTGATATTGACATTACCTATTTTAAAACAGCACTTTTAAATATGAGGGAAGCTTTTCTCAAGAGGTTTCAGGATTTCAGAAACAGTAAAGCGACATTGGCCTTTGTTAAAAAACCTCTGGATGCCACTGTAACGGAATTAAATTTTTCTCCCTTTAATATTGACATTGGCAATTTTGAAATGCAATTTATAGATTTAAAAAACAAAAAACTGGGCCCAGAGAGATAGCACAGCAGCGTTTGCCTTGCAAGCAGCCGATCCAGGACCAAAGGTGGTTGGTTGGTTCTAATCCCGGTGTCCCATATGGTCCCCACGTGCCTGCCAGGAGCTATTTCTGAGCAGACAGCCAGGAGTAACTTCTGAGCACTGCTGGGTGTGGCCCAAAAACCAAAAAAAAAAAAAAAAACATTAAAAGAAAAATAAACTGTGGAGCTCGAAATTTGAACGTCTTTGTGCTAATTTAGAAAGCTTGGAGAAACACAAATGTGAACTTAGTTCACAGCACAAGTGGTCTGCTTTGAAACACCTGGAGAAGGAAGATATGTTGATATTTTTTGTTTTTGTTTTTGTTTTTGTTTTTGGGCCACACCCGGCGTTGCTCAGGGGTTACTCCTGGCTATCTGCTCAGAAATAGCTCCTGGCAGGCACGGGGGACCACATGGGACACCGGGATTCGAACCAATCACCTTTGGTCCTGGCTTCACTGCTTGCAAGGCAAACGCCGCTGTGCTATCTCTCAGGGCCGATATGTTGATTTTTAACACCTGGAATAGTATTCCTGACTCATATAATCAACTAAAAAAGCTAGCGTTTGCTGTTCTTTCCTTGTTCAGGTCTACATATTTATGCAAACTATCATTTTCAAGCATGGATCTTATCAAGAGTAAATTGAGAAATCTCTCCGATGAGAACCTGGAATCATGCCTAAAATTAAAAACAACAATATACAAACCTGACTTACTCAAACTATCCAAGGAAATGCAAGAACAATGTTCACATTAGTGTTTGTGACTTTGTCAGTCATTGTCAGGATGTAATTTTCTCTACATTGTAAGGCAAATGTTATGGAATTTAATGTTATCGATAAATAATATTGTTCTAAAGTTTTTGTTTTATAAGTTGTGTTATTTGTATCCTCCCGACCTGTGTGGATACTTGCATGCCGAATATTCTCAATACAAACTTACTGAAACTAAAAACAGTGTACCATCCTATGTATTTTCGGTTTAAAAAATGTTGCTCTTGGGGTCAGAGAGATAGTATGGAGGAAAGGCGTTTGCCTCTCATGCAGAAGGTCGGTGGTTCAAATCCCGGCATTCCATATGGTCCCCTGAATCTGCCAGGAGCGATTTCTGAGCATAGAGGCAGGAGTAACCCCTGAGCACTGCCAAAAAAAAAATAAATAAATAAAAATAAATAAATAAAAATGTGGCTCTCAAAATAAATTTCAATCGTGGTTTTGGCGAGATTTGGCTTAGTTGTAAAAAAAGGTTGCCAACCACTGGGTCGGGGGAGTTGGGTCACACCAGTCCATGCTCAGGGGTTCCTCCTGGCTCTGCACTCAGAAATCGCTACTGGCACTGTGCTATCTCTCCAGGCCCACACAGTGGCAGGGCGGTTTGACTTGCACACAGCCAGCAGCCAGTCCAGGACGGATGGTAGTTCGACTCCTGGCATCATGCCTGCCAGGAGCGATTTCTGAGCCAGGGCCAGGAGGAACCCCTGAGTGCCTCCGGCTGTGACCCAAAAACAAAGAAAGGATTGTTTGAGATTTCCCTACATTTTGTTTTATATATACTCAATAGATCATAGGTAGAAACTTGGAAAGATTGAAGGGATTGAGTATGTCCCTTCAGGTTAGGACCTGAAGGAGTAAACCGATCTGTTTAGCAGAAAAACAGGCCTCTGGATGGGCTGAGAAAGACTGCTGTGTTGATGCACTAAGTTACTTATCCTAGAAGAAAGATCTGCAGTCCTGAGAGGCAGTATCATGAGAGAGAAAGTATAGGTGAATTGTGTGCAGAAACCTGCAGAGGGGCTTGGCTGTGCTTCTATCATGCATCAAAGACGAGCACAATCAAATTTTATCTTCAGACACCTTTTTTGACTTGCTCTTCAGGCCCATGTTCTTCCTTGAACACACATTTCACTTGAATGTCTGGATAGTTCTTTTTTAATTTTTTTAAATATCTTTATTTAAACACCTTGATTATAAATATGATTGTAGTTGGGTTTCAATCATATAAAGAACACCCACCTTCATCAGTGCAAAATTCCCATTATCAATGTCCCAAATCTCCCTCCTCTCCACCCCCCCCCCCCGTATTTGAGACAGGCTTTCTACTTCCCTCATTCATTCACATTGTTTTGTTTGTTTGTTTGTTTGTTTGGTGTTTGGTTTTTGGGTCACACCCGGCAGTGCTCAGGAGTTACTCCTGGCTCCATGCTCAGAAATCGCTCCTGGCAAGCGAGGGACTATATGGGGTGCCGGGATTTGAACCGAGACCTTCTGCATGAAAGGCAAACACCTTACCTCCATGCTATTTCTCCCGCCCCTCATTCACATTGTTATGATAGTTGTCAGGGTAGTTTTTTTTTTTCTGATTGCACTCACCACTCTTTGCGGTAGTTTCATATCCTGAGCTGAACCTTCCAGCCCTCATCTCTTTTGTCTCTGAGAATTATTGCAAAAATGTCTTTTATTTTTCTTGAAACTCATAATGAGTGAGACTATTCTGTGTCTATCTCTTTCCTTCTGACTTATTTCACTCAGCATAATAGATTCCATGTACATCCATGCATAGGAAAATTTCATGACTTCATCGTTCCTGACAGCTGCATAATATTCCATTCTGTATATGTACCACCGTTTCTTTAGCCATTCATCTGTTAAAGGGCATTTTGGTTGTTTCCAGAGTTTGGCTATTGTAAATAGCACTGCAATGAATATAGATGTGAGGAAAGCATTTTTGAATTGTATTTTTGTGTTCCTAGGGTGAATGTCTGAATAGTACTTTGCTTCTTTTTTCCCACTTTGGAGAAACCCTTGTTCTTTCTTGAACATGTTTTTCTCTCTCACTTCTCTCACATCTAAGTGAGTTCCACTCAATAAAAACTTTTTTGCTTTACTAAAAACAAAAATACCTTATTTTTAGTTTTGGGTTTGGACTACACCCAGCAATATTCAGGGGTTACTCTTGCTCTGTGCTCAAGAATTACTCTTGGTGGTTTCGCAGGGAACTAGGGAACATGGGTTGAACCTGGGTTGGCTATGTGCAAGGCAAGGTTATGTACCTTACCCACTGTACAATCTCCAAACACGTTTAAACTAAAGAGAGGTTTACTTCATTTTATAGATGAGTAACTTGGATCTTAGAGAGGTAGATAATTTCTCCAAGGTTACATGGTAGCAAGAGAAAAAGCCAAAATTTGTTCACCAGATAGTAATTTGGTTTCAATGGCTAAGCTCTTTCCACATTCCCCAAGAATTTCACTAGAGACATTCTGAGAGAGGATTACAAGAAGGCAGTCATTAGAAAGGATCTTCTTACTTTGGTCACTGGGCAGTTTTCTTTTTTCTTCTTTTGGTTTTTGGGTTATATCTGGCTGTGCTCAGGTCTTTCTCCTGGCTCTGCCCTCGTAGATCACTTCTAGAGAGCTTGGGAGATCATATAAGTGCTGGGGGTTGAATCTGGGCCAATCCAAGTACCTTACCCATTGTTCTCTCTCTTCTCTCCTCTCTCTCCATCTTCCCCCTCTCTCCCCTCTCCTTTCTCTCTCCTCTCTCTCTCTCTCTCTCTCTCTCTCTCTCTCTCTCTCTCTCTCTCTCTCTCTCTCTCCCTCCCCTCTCCTCTCTCCCTCTCCCCTCCTCCCATCACTGAATACTTTCTGGGTCATTCTTTTATTTTTTTAGAGCCATATTCAGTGATGTTTACGGCTTATTCCTCTCTGCTCAGGTATCATTCCTGGTGGGCTCAAAAAAACCATGTAGAGTGCCAAAGATCAAACCCAGGTGGGCCATGTGCAATGCAAATGTACTATCTACTGTATTATATAACTCCTTGTTATTCTCACTTGAGTTTGTGTTTGTGTGTGTGTGTGTGTGTGTGTGTGTGTGTGAAGACTGAAACAGAGTTGGCCTATATGCAAGACAAGTACCTTAACCCTTGTACTCTCTTTATTTCCCCACCTTAGTTCTCTTAATTGACTCCAAAGTGGTGTTCTACTTCTAGCTCATTGCTCAGGGATCACACCTACTGGGCTTGGGTGACCATACAGGGTGACACGAAATAGAACCAGGGCCTGCCACATTTAAGGCAACACTCAACCCACTATACTACCTCTCTAGCCCAGGTGTTTAAATTTAATCTTCACTTGCAACTGATTCACTGGAGTTTGGTATTTTAGCGAGAACCATGAACTCTCAAGGTGCAAGGCCACCAAGAGGATCTCAGAGCCTGAAATACTCTTTAACACAATGGACAGACACCCACAGCCCTTTATTATATGTTCTGTGTGTGCAGTGACCTTCAACCTTACTAGGAGGCTGTAGTCAACAATGAGACCAGTTAGCATGTTAGAAATGTATTTCTACATTGCACCAAATCAGCCTTTCATGTGACTTCCACTTGCTTTCTATAAGTACTTTAACATAAAGTATAATCTACATGTGTATTTTTCTTTAAAGGGTAAAGAAGCAGGAAGCAGGAGATATAGTACAGCTTGACAGGGTGCTTGCCTTGCATCAGGCTGACCTGGGTTCAACTGCTGGCCTACATGTACTCCCTCAGGTCCCTCCAGGAGTGACCCCTGAACACACAGCCAGGAGGAAGTCCTGAGCACAACTAGGTGTGGTCACAAAATAAAACAAAAGTAAATAAGCAGTCTATGGAATTTTCAGGTGTTGAGAAAGTTAAAGGAGATAATGCTTTTCAACCATTGGCACTTAAAGTAGCAGCTCCAGTATTTGCTCTGGCTTCAGCTCATAGCACAGGAAAATGAATTTAGGCGTTGAAGAGGTGCCTGAACGCAAATCTCACTCCAGCTTCCTCGCCCTTCTGGTTAGAATTCCTTTCTGGCTTCCCTACCTTCACTGATGACCACTCATTTTGCCTCTGCTATTGAAAAACATCCTTCATCCGTTAGAGCTCACTGCCTTTACCAACTAGACCACAACAGCGGGGAGTTTGGAAGTTGAGTTTTTATATTTTATTTTTTTAATTTAATTTTATTCTATTTATTTAATTTTATTATTTTATTTTATTTGGCTTTTGGGTCACACCGGCAGTGCTCAGGGGTTACTCCTGGCTCTGCGCTCAGAAATCGCTCCTGGCAGGCTCAGGGGACCATATGGGATGCTAGGATTCGAACCACCTACCTTCTGCATGCAAGGCAAACGCCTTACCTCGATGTTATCCGGCCCCTTATTTTATTTTAGTTTTTATTTTATATTTTATGTTATTGTTTTATTTAATTTAAATTTTTTTTTTTTGGTTTTTGGGCCACACCCTGTGATGCTCAGGAGTTACTCCTGGCTATGCGCTCAGAAGTTGCTCCTGGCTTCTTGGGGGACCATATGGGGCACCGGGGGATCGAACCGCGGTCCGTCCTAGGCTAGCGCAGGCAAGGCAGGCACCTTACCTCCAGCGCCACCGCCCGGCCCCTATTTAATTTAATTTTTTATTTTTTATTTTGAAAGAGATGGAACAGCGGGACTCAAGGCGAGCAATCAAAAGTACTAGCCCAGGCTAGCAGGAGTCCATTCGCATTCCTCCCAGCCAGTTCACCAGCCTGACCCCGCCCTCGGGCCACACCCGCCTCGCAGGACACCAGGGCTCGAGCCCCAGCAGCGGGAGACGCAGAGTCTGCGTGTAAGTTCAAGCCGGACGGACCACAGGGCGCCGGCGCGTCCGGACTCTCGAGGGGGCGTGGCATCACCGGCGCCCCGCCTCTGGAGGCGTGGCCTCGCGCAGGTGAGTGGAGCGTGTTGGTAAGTTTCAGTGAAACTTACACTGCCCTGGGGATTACTTGTTCGCAGTCGATCCAATTAGGTGCTGGCGACTGACCGACCGACAGGCTTTCGTTCCCAGCGGAGAGTGAGAGTTTTGAATCGGCGGCGGTGGCAGCTAGCTCCCCGGAGCCCGGCCGGCGTCGGGGCTGCTGGAAAGATGCGACGACGTTCGATCGCGGCTTGGCTGCTAGGGTGCGTCTTCCTGCTGGCGGCCTCGGTCTCCAGTAACAAAACCCTTGCAGGTAAGAAGAAGCTCCCGGGCACCGGGGGGCAGGTGGTGGTAGGTCTTAATGCTTGCAGCCACCCACGCCGATGGGAAGAGCCCTGGCCTTACTACAACCAGCTGGGATCACAGGGAAGGGGAAGGAAAGAAATTGCTGGTGCCCGAAGGTACCCAGAGGGCTCCCCCTCTGCTCCCACGGGAAGATTTCTTTGCAAACTCTTTAAATCATTAAGGAGCTCTAGCCTGGTCCCATGCGACCCTGGATATTAGGTGTGTTAATGGAAAGGGACGAGTGTCGGGGGTCTGATCTGTGACTTTTTTTTTTTTTTTTAAGTTTTGCAATTCCTCCAACTTTTGGAGTTCCCCATTTTGAAGACCCAGCAGTCTGGTGGATGGCCGGAGTGTGCAAATCTGGGCAGGACTCCGCTGGGCTCCGGGTCATAAGCGCTCAGCTGGAGTTTTAGGTCTGGTGCGCGTCGCGCTGACTTAAAAGTGAAACCTTTTGGACCCTGCCTAGGAGTCGGCTAGGTTGACGTTAGGACGCTGGGATTCCGGGTTCAGCGTTTCCTTGCCACCTGAGCGTGAGCAGCGGACTGTTCAGGTTTGTCTGCTGCCGGAACTGAACTGGACCGGAGTGGGCTCAGGGCGTAGCTCAGGTGCGGGGGTGTGCTAAGACTGGGCCCGCTAGGGGTGCAGTTTGTCTGAGCAGCCTCTGAGATAGTTATCTCTGTGCTGCCCCTTGCAGTTTGGAGTTGCAGGGTAGCCTTATAAGGGAGGTTTGAATTGCCCCGCGACATTGCTCTAGGAATTACTTTCTTACGCCTATCCTTTCTTCATAAAAACATGCTAAAAGAGCAAATCACTATGGGTTTGAATTTGATAGAAGAATGTCATTCTTTCTCCCTCTGGAGTTACAGAACAGGTATGTATTAAGGGTGTAAACTCAGAACTGCACCACTGGTATACATTTATTACTCAGCACTTGCATATTTTTATTCCTAGAAAGATTTTTTTTAACGAAAGGCACTTCTCTGTTTGCCTTTTGTTTAATTTATTTATTTTTGTTGGGGGGGGTCAGAAGCGGCATACTCAGAGCCTATTCTAAGACGGGTGCTTAGCAAAGCTCCCTGTGATACCTGAATTCTGCAATCGAGTCCAAGGTTCCCATGTGCTTTGCACATCTCCAGTTCTTGACTCTTATTTCCTGGTCTGGCTTTAATTATTTAAAAGTATGGGGCCACACCCAGTGGTTCTCAGGGGCTCCTTGGCAGTGCTGGGGATAAACCCAGGTTTCCTGTCTACAAACAGGTGGCTAGGCTGGAGAGACAGTGCAGCAGGTGGGGCACTTGCTTTGCAGGTGACAACCATATACGTAAAGTCTATTGTTGTCCTGTGTGTGTGTGTGTGTGTGTGTGTGTGTGTGTGTGGTCCTCCAACTAATCACTTAGGAAAGTTATCCACCAAATGAATAAAGGTAGGGTGTGTGTGTGTGTGTATGTTGTAGTCCTCCAACTAATCACTTAGGAAAGTGTGTTTGTGTGTTTGTATGTGTGTAGTCCTCCAACTAATCACTGAGGAAAGTAATCCACCAAATGAATAAAGGTAGAGGGTGTGTGTGTGTGTGTGTGTGTGTGTGTGTGTGTTAATAAGCAGTTTGATTTAGGGGTCATGTCTTTTATTGCCAGCTTTGTGTTGAGGGCACTTTGTGCTGGCATGCAAGACAATTCTGCCTTGAGCCTTGATAGTATCTTTCTGGCCCTTGTTTTGTCTTCTAATTTTTTTATTGTTAAATCAAGATCTAGGAACTCCAAGTCCCACACTCTGAAAAAATAACAAGCCATACACTCAGGCTTCCTAGAGGAAATGCTGGTATTTGCACTATTACTTTTTTAAATATCTGCAGGCATTGATAGTATACTGAATTTTAAGTTTCCAATTTTAAAAAACAAAGGCAAGGGTGGGAACGCAAAGGATTGGGCACCTGTTGATTTATTTTAGTTTTGTTTTGGATTTTTGGTTTACACTGGTTATGCTAATGGCTTAGTCCTGGTTCACTGCTCAGGAATCACTTCTGGCTGGAGTCAGGGGATCATATTGGGGTGTTGGGTATTAAGGATCAAACCCAGGTCATCTCTGTGTACCACAAACACCCTACCCACTGGACTATCACTTTGACCACTCATCAAAGGTTTTATTGATTTATTTTTTTTCTTTGTCTCTTCAGGGATAACTCCTAGTGGGGATTAGCGGACCTTAGGTTTTACTAGGCAAACACTATCTTACCTCTCAGGTTCCTGCTCATCACCTCTTTTTTGGGGGCAGGGATATTTGGGCTACACCCTGTAGTGCTCAGGGGTTACTTCTAGCTCTTACCTCAAGAATTAGATCTGGAGGTGCTGAGGGACCATTTGGGATGCCAGGGATAGAACCTGGGTCAGCAGCATGAAAGGCAGTTGCCCCATTCTCTGCCCCTGCTCTTCATCTTTTAACCTGATCCTTCTGCATGTGTCTCAGTTGGCTGTAGGACAGATAATAGCTTTAATTTTTTTCCCTAAGACCCTACACAAAGGACAGTTTCCAGGAGTGGACTCCACCCAGAGGTGAGTAGAGATGAAGGACATTAAATTGGTAGGAAGGGCAGAAAACACACCATCAGTTTCCTTTTTTCCTTCCTATTACAACTTTGTGTAAATACGCTGGAATATTATGTAATTGTTAAATATGTATAAATATGTTTCATGACTCTACTAGATCAAAAATTCCTAGTGTGGGGCCAGAAAAGTAGTACAGTGGATTAAGCACTTACCTGTATTAGCCGGCTAGCGTTCAATTCCTATATATATTCCTCCAGCACTGCCAGGAGTGATCCCCCTAAAAAGCAAAAAACTTAGTGATCTTTATTGTCATGTTCTAACATAGTCTCCTTACCTAAATGACCTCAGTCAATTAAGACCTGAGTGAAGGGATTGCTCAGTAGTGACTAGAGCTGATGACATCTTTCATGAACTAGATTTCACTTAGGCACTTAACATACTTATGATTTTTCTTTCAGAGTGAGAAATTTTTCTGTGATTAGTTTATTTTTTTTTATTTATTTTTTGTTTTTTTGTTTTTTTTTGGTCACACCTGGCAGCACTCAGGTTACTCCTGGCTCGGGGGACCATATGGGATACCGGGATTCAAACCACCATCCTTCTGCATACAAGGCAAACACCCTACTCCATACTATCTCTACGGTCCCACAGTTTTATAGTTTTAATTTTTTTGGGGGGTTGTTGGGCCACACCCGGTGATGTTCAGGCGTTACTCCTGGCAATGTGCTCAGAAGTCTCTCCTGGCTTGGGGGATCATATAGGGTGCCAGGGATCGAACTGAGGTCTGTCTTGGGTCAGCTACTTGCAAGGCAAATGTCCTACCCATGCGCTATCATTCCAGCCCGTAGTTTTAGATTTTTATTAAAATAAGACTCAGCGGAGAGATAGCATGGAGGTAAGGAGTTTGCCTTTTATGCAGAAGATCATTGGTTCGAGTCCCGCATCCCTTATGGTCCCCTGAGGCTGCCAGGAGCGATTTCTGAGTGTAGAGCCAGGAATAATCCCTGAATGCTGCTGGGTGTGACCAAAAAAAAAAAAAAAAAGACTCAGGTGTCGGAGAGATAGCATGGAGGTAAGGCTTTTGCCTTGCATCCAGAAGGACGGTGGTTCGAATCCTGGCATCCCATATGGTCCCCTGAGCCTTCCAGGAGTGATTTTTAAGCCTGGAGTCAGGAGAAACCCCTGAGCGGGTTACCATAATAAATAAATAAATAAATAAAATAAAATCAGACTCAATACCCAAAGAAACCAGGGTTTACATCCTGAGTTAGAGAATTTTCAGTGGTTACACATATATTCATACGTAATTAATGTATTCATAGATTAAAAAGTCTTTGGGGGGTAAAAGAGACAGTCCAAAGGTTAAGTCACTTGCCTAGTTATAGCTCTAACTGCAATATTAGTTCCAATTTTAGCATCACATATTTCTGTCCCCAGTACCAACAGGCTTGACCCCTGAGCACAGTTAGGTGTGACCCAGAAACACACACCAGACCAAAAAATCTCTTTGTAGAGGCATGGGATTGTTATATAAACATCAGTACCTTCCCAGTAAATGTCACCATACATTTTACATTTATTCTCTATTGTCTCTGATGTCAGTGTGAGCATCAGTATTTGGATCCAGGATAAAATTTTGGGCTACTAATTACAAAGCATTGGTTCCAGCCCTTTGAGTTACCTCCTCAGATCTCACAATATTTTTTCTTTGTTTTTATTCAGAGAGAGAAGACTGGGGGAGGCGGTACACCTTCAGTGTTCAGGGACCACTCAGCACAATGCATCAGTCTTTCCTGGTGGTGCTTGGGAGACCATGTTGTGCCAGGGATCAAACCTGGGCCATCTGCTTGCAGAGCATGTGCACAGCCTACTGAGCCATCTCTCTCTCTCTCTCTCTCTCTCTCTCTCTCTCTCTCTCTCTCTCTCTCTTGTCCATTCCTCCATCCGCACTCAATGTTTATTAATAAGAAAAATCTGTAATGAAGATGAGGATGGGACTTTAAATTTGTGTTTGGTCCCTTTGCATACCTGCAAGTTACTAATTAACTTGATAGGTGATGTTTTAGTCAAGTCTGTGTTTAACTTTCTATGGTTATTAGCTGGGCAAGTGTTGAGAGGAAAACAGTTCATCCTGAAAGAACATATGAGAATTGACTAAAGTATACTTAGGGAGGGGACCCAGCAATCTGAGCCTTTTATTTTTCTGTCTTGCTTCCAAAGGGCTAGAACAAAGATTTGGATAAGAGGAAAATAGGGAAGAGGATCAGAAAAGAGAATGAATATAAATAAAGCACTTGCTCTCCAAGAGGATACTTCAGATAACAAAGAACAAGTGGTATTTTATTTCTCTCTCTCTCTCTTTTTTTTTTTTTTTTCATTTTGGGAGGAATTGGGGTGGGGTTAGGCCACATCTAGCTGTGCTCAGAGCTTATGCTGGGCTCTGTGCTTTGGTGTCAGGAATCACTCCTGGTGGGATTCAGGATACCGCCACAGATCCAACCAGAATTGGTTGGGTACAAGGTAAACAAGTTACTTCTTGTCCTATCACTCCAGCCCTATCAGAAGTTTTTAAAAAATGAAACTCCAGGCCCGGAGAGATAGCACAGAGGCGTTTGCCTTGCAAGCAGCCGATCCAGGACCAAAGGTGGTTGGTTCGAATCCCGGTGTCCCATATGGTCCCCCGTGCCTGCCAGGAGCTATTTCTGAGCAGAGAGCCAGGAGTAACCCCTGAGCACCGCCGGGTGTGACCCAAAAACCAAAATAAATAAATAAATAAATAAATAAGAAACTCCACATTCTCTTTCCTCTTTATTGTCAATAGATTTCTCTCTCCCACAGGTACGTTCTATTGTTCTATTATCTATCTATCTATCTATCTATCTATCTATCTATCTATCTATCTATCTATCTATCTATCTATGTCTGTCAGTTTTTTGAGCCACACCCAGTAATACTTAGAGGTTACTCTTGGCTCTGTACTCAGGAATTATTGGGATGCTGGGGATCAAGCCTGGGTCAGCCACGTGCAAGGCAAATAACCTATCTCCTGTACTATCTCTCCAGCCCCACAAGTACTTATTTTATAATTGTGGAAAGATTGTACTGCTGCTCTACAATTTACTAATTTACCTAATGAGTGTATTCATGGCAACTTTTTAAATTTTGCTCATACATGTATGTGGGAATTTTATAGAGGAATTGTTTAAATTGTATTGTAGTCATTGTATAAATGTCCTCATTTTTAAACTAGTCTCTTTGATGGAAGTTGACTGATATTTTTGTTTTATCATGATGCACAGTATTCATATATTCATGGTATTTTAGTGTGCTTTAACACAGTTTCATGTATATAGGACAATTTACAAGAAATAAGTTGTGGGGCCAGAGCAATAGCACAGTGGTAGGGCATTGGCCATGCACACAGCTGATCTGGGACTGACCTACATTCAATCCCCAGCATTGATATGGTCCCCTGAGCCTGCCAGAAGTGATTTCTGAGCACAGTGCCACAACCCCTGAGCGCTGCTGGGTGTGGCCCCCAAAACTAAAAAAAGAAAAAATAATAAGTTGTTAGGTCATAACACACATAAATGTGATGTTTGCCAAATTTGCCTTCCAAAAAGATAGCAATTTATACTCAGTAGGAAAAGAAACCATAGGAATGTATAAAGGTATGAAATATTGCAAGCAACTTCTCCCTCTGTTTTACCTCAGAGTTGTCATATTTTTATAGTCTGGTGGGTAGCCACATTTTTTGCAAAAAATTTTTTTAAATAGAAGGAAGCATTGTTTTCTGCAATTTGCTTATTTAAATTAACAATATATTGTGGATATCCTTTCACTTCAATATTACATAAGGGCATAGTGTCTACTATTAATATTAGGGGCTGTTGGGAATGTAGTCAGTTAGGAATGGTGGCTCATTAGCATTGCTTATTTCCTGGTTTGTTTGTTTGGTTTGCTTTTTGGGCCACACCTGGCGGCACTCAGGGATTACTCCTGGCTCTGTGCTCAGAATTTGCTCCTGGCAGCCTCTGGGGGACCATATGGAATGCTGGGTATTGAACCCGGGGGATTGAACGCAGGTCTATCCCGGCTCATCTGCATGCTGGGCTATTGCACTGGCCTGTTTCCTGTTTTATTGGGCTGGGAGATATACCTGGGATTTCTAGGTGCTTGTGTTTGTACGGCATGTTTGTGGTGGTAGTGGTATGTGTATCCTTGTATACTTGGGTAAGCATTGCTAATTGCAGTCTAGGAATTGAAATGCTTTTGTAGCCAAATAATATCATGAATTATATTTTATTAAGGCATTTAATTTCTTCACCCAGGTAAATAGAAATGCTTTTTTACCTTACTTACAGATAGGTTATAGTTGGAAGCTGGTATAATGAATTTTAGATAGGTTTGGTAAATGGCATAGGGCACCGGAAGGGATTTTGACCTTTGAGAGGCATCTAAAAAGCATGTGATGTTTTTTAGTGTTAAGACAAAGTATAAGTGGTGTGTAGCTTGTATGTTAGAACTGGTAATAAGAGCCCGGAGAGATAGCACAGTGGCGATTGCCTTGCAAGTAGCTGATCCAGGACCAAAAGTGGTTGGTTCGAATCCCGGTGTCCCATATGGTCCCCTGTGCCTGCCAGGAGCTATTTCTGAGCAGACTGCCAGGAGTAAGCCCTGAGCATCGCTGGGTGTGGCCCAAAAACCAAAAAAAAAAAAAAAAAAAAGAATTGGTAATAAGCATTACCAGCTATTATCATCTGAATGGCACTGAATGGATTGCATGCTTTTTTTTTTTCTTGTTGTTGTTGGTTTATTTTAATTTTGTTTTTTGGGTCACACCCAGCTGTGCTCAGGGAGCTTACTCTTGGCTCTGCATTCAGGAATTACTCCTGGTGGGCTCGGAAAACCATATGTAGTGCCAGGGATCAAACCCAGATCACTGTGTACAAGACAGATGCCTTACCTGCTGTACTATCACTCTGTTCCCTGTTTGTTAGTATATTTTCTGGTTTTGGGGATTAATTAGGGGAAGACTCTGGCACACATCTGAGTACTCGGGCTTATTCTGGTTCTTTGTTTCATGATCACTGATAGTAGTGCTTGGGACACAATGTGGGGGTGCCTGGAATCTAGCCCAGGTCAACTGTGTGCAAGGCAAGCATCTTAACCTCTATACTATCTCTCCAGTCCATGTTGTTATATTTTTAGAAAATTAATAGATTTTAATCTCTTCACAAAACCTTCCTGACCTGGTATGTACTTATTTTATGGGGAAAAGAAAACTTAAAACTATGGAAGTAGGGGCTGGAGCGATAGCTCAGTGGTAGGGTGTTTGCTTCACATGTGATCGACCTGAGACAGATTGAGATTTGATTCCTGGCATCCTATATGGTTCCCCGAGCCTGCCAGGAGCAATTTCTGAGCATGAGCCAGGAGAAACCTCTGAGTGCTGCCAGGTGTGTCCCAAAAAGGAGGTTGACTATTATAGTAAATCCTGTCACTCAGCTTCAGTATGTTCCCAATCTTTTTCCTACCCTTTTCTGTGCTATTAATAGCTTTATTAAGATGTAATTTGAAGGGGCCGGAGAGATAGCATGGAGGTAAGGCATTTGCCTTTCATGCAGAAGGTCATCGGTTCAAATCCCGGCGTCCCATATGGTCCCCTGTGCCTGCCAGGAGCAATTTCTGAGCATGGAGCCAGGAATAACCCCTGAGCACTGCCGGGTGGACCCAAAAACCAAAAAAAAAAAAAGATGTAATTTGAAGGTAGCTCAAAGGACTAAGATCATGCTTTGCATGCTGGAGCCGTGGGGGTTTGATCCCTGGTACAGCACCACCAGAAGTGTTTCCTGATCACAGATCCAAGCACTAGCAGGATATAGCTCTGAGTATGGACTACAAACAAACACAAACAGGGTCAAAGACATAATACAGAGGTTAAAGCACTTCGTTCTTGTAGATGCGTCTGAATCTTGACACTGAGCATTATCACAGAGCTAGCAGTTGTTGCTCCCTGTTGCCCTCCCTCCTCAAAGAAAAAGCCAGAAAGGTAGCCTGTACTGTGCAACCCACCCATTTGATGTCTATAACTTAGTAGTTTTGAATATTCAGTTATATATCCAGTTATTCATTACCCTAAAAAAATGCCACCCTCCACTTCAGCTATCAACCCAATCTCCCTATGTCTTAATTCTCAGCAACTATTATTCTGCCTTGTGTCTAAGTTTTTTAACATAAATGAAATAATCATTCAAATTCAATTGTGACTAACTTCTACTTAGTAGTCTATTGATGAGCTCTGGGCCCTTTTTTTTTTTTTAACTCTTTCTTGGCCTATGTGTAGATTTATATTCCAAGTTTTATTTGTACAAGTGTTTTCATTTCTCTCTATCATACTTTGGAAAGAGTAGTAATTATTGGGTCATATGCAGCTCCAGGGTTTTTGTTGTTTTTGTTATTTTAAAAGGTGGCACACCCCTCTGTGTTAGGATAAGGTTAATGCAGGGGCCCTTCCCAGAAATTCTCAGTGTTGTGGTGTGGGCCTGAAGGTTTGGATATGGAGGCACTGTTCTGGGGCCACAAGGCCTGCTTCTATTCAACTCAGTCACATGGTGCTGTGGATTGAATTCAAAGTCATGTGTGAGGCACAAGCTCTTCCACTTGTCTGCTTCCTGGTCCCTCTAAGTTGAACCATTTGTGCAATTAACAGATGGTTTTCAATGGTAGCTGCAACATTTTACAATGCTACCACAGAATCTGATTCAAATCCTTGCATTATCTTGATACAAATCCAGCTTGTTTTTTTTTTTTTCCCTTTCTGGGCCACACCTGACTCTGCTCTGGGATCACACCTGACAGGACTTAGGGGAATATATCAGGTGCCAGGGATGAACCCAGGTCTGCTGCATGCAAGGCAAGCACCCTCCTTGTTGTATTATCACTCTGGCCCCATATGTAATTTTTTCCAGAAATATTTGTGTGTATTTATAAAGCTGGGATTTTTTTTTTCTCTTTTTGGTTTCTGGGCCACACTCAGCAGTGCTCAGCAGTCTGTCTGGGCCATGCTTGTGTTATCTTCTTAGCTCAGGAATTTCTTTCTCAAACATAATCATGTGATGCTCAGGGTTACTCTTGGCTCTACATTCAGGAATTTCTCCTAGAGGTACTCAAGGGATCATATAGGATGCTAGGTATTGAACTCAGTCTAGCCACATACAAGGCAAATGCCCTACCTTCCGTACTATTGCTCAGGGCCCAAAGTCATTCGGACCATAAAATATTTTTATAATTGTAGCAAGAAATATATCTCTATCCAAAGGTGACTCCTAGAACAAATTGCCACAAGCTGATGACAAACAATAAAAATGTACTCACAATCTGGAGTCTAAAGTCTGAAATCAAGGTGTTGGCACTTACAAAGACTTTAGAGGAAAGAATCCAAGCCTTATTTCTAGCTTCTCATGACTGATGGTGTTTCTTGCTGTTCATTGTCTTGTTCAGTTACCTTTTCCCCAATTCTGTATTCATTCTCACTTTGGTTCAACTTGTCTCCCACTTCTTGAATCTTTCTTTTATATTTTGGCTTCTCTTTTTGGGGGTGGGTGGAAAATACCCCAGGCAATGCTTCTCCTGGCTCTTCATTCAGGAATCATTCCTGGCAGGCTCAGGGTACCATATTGAATGCTGGGATCAAACCTTGGTCATTTTGCAGGTCATGGGCCTTACTCTGTTATCAGTGTGGCCCCTCTTGACCTTTCTCTCATAAAGATATTTATTATTGATGGGCTAGAGCAATAGTACAGCATGTAGTGTATTTGCCTTGCATGCAGTCCACCTGGGTTCAATCTCCAGCATCCTATATGGTCTCTTGAGCCTGCCAGTAGTAAGTCCTGAGCCGGGTGTGTCCCCCCAAAAAGGATTAACCAATAGATATGGGGTAATTGAGGATGTCTTTCTTATTTTAATATCTTTAATATCTCTAAGAACCCTCATTCTAAATAAAGCACGAGTTCATATTCCAGAGATTAGGATGTATAATCTCTTTGAAGACTACTTCCTTGCATGCTACGTGCATATGACATGCATAGTGAAGTTTCCCCAGGAATAGGTTCAAAGCCCTCCCCTACATGATATGGGCCATATGCCCTGTTTCTGCAGAAGGTTCCCCAGAATGCCAGTAAAATTTTTTTTGTTTTGTTTTTGGGTCACACTCGATAGCGCTCAGGGGTTACTCCTGGCTCTACACTCAGAAATCGCTCCTGGCAAGCTCGGGGGACCATATGGGATGCCAGGATTTGAACCACCGACCTTCTGCACGCAAGGCAAACGCTCTACCTCCATGCTATGTCTCCGGCCCCACCAGTAAATTTTTTTTTGTGGGGGGGTTTTTTGGGTCACACCCGGCAGTGCTCAGAGGTTATTCCTGGCTCCATGCTCAGAAATTGCTCCTGGCAGGCATGGTGGACCATATGGGACGCCGGGATTTGAACTGATGACCTCCTGCATGAAAGGCAAATGCCTTATCTCCATGCTATCTCTCCAGCCCCACCAGTAAATTTTTTAAAAGATCATTCACCTTCTTTGGCAGTTCCTTGAGCCCTTGATTGGGGCAAGCTTTAGGCTGGCTATGGCATACATTCTTTTGTAGTTGGGAGTTTCTAAAGTTTGACTCATCCCATATGGGAGGGGAGCAAGTGACTAGCTTGATACCAGAATAAAGATAAAGACTAGCTTGAGGGCCAGAGAGATAGCACAGCGTTAAGGCATTTGCCTTGCATGCAGAAGGACAGTGGTTTGAATCCTGACATCCCATATGATCCCCTGAGCCTGCCAGGAGCTATTTCTGAGCGTAGAGCCAGGAGTAACTCCTGAACGCCGCTGGGTGTGACCCAGAAAAAAAAAACACAAAAAACAAACAAACAAACAAAAAAAACAAACAAAAAGACTAGCTTGATACCAGAATATTGATAGATTGTCTGTGACCCTGTGGCTGAAAGTTTGCCTAACAGCTGGCCTCCATTAAAAGCCTGATCACAGACTAAGGGGATTCCCTGAGTGTGGCTGAGAATACCTGTGGGTTTAGAGGGAATGTCCTATATGCTCATGGAGATCCCATGGTGTCAAGCTTTGGGAATCACCAATAGCACCCCAGTCCTGTCCTGATAGCAATCTGATAGGGTGGCCATTGTAAGAAGAATTAAAAACTATGGAAGACCATTCTTCAGATGAATAACTATAGTCACTGCTGTTATGGCTTCTAACTGCTTATTCAGTGACTGACCTTAACTTGTGTCTGAACAGAAAGTGTTTCAGACTTGCCCCAGACTTGTATGAGCAGAGCAGCAGGTCTGTGCCAGTATTTTGGTGTGAAACAGGGAAGGGACGAACAGGAGGGCATTGTGTAGGCATTTTTTAAAAAAAACTATTTCCCTTTTTAATTATTAATCGCCGTGACACCGAGTTAAAAAGTTGTTAGTTGAGTTTCAGTCATGCAGTGTTCCAATACACATCCATTTTATCAGTGTTCATTTCCTACCACCAATTTTCCTAGTTTCCTTCCCATCTCCTACCTCTGGCCTGACTCTATGCCCCCTCCCTCCTCTCCCCTCTCTCTTCCCCCCTCTCTCCTCTCTCTCTTCCCCTCCTCTCTCCTCTCTCTTCCCTCTCTCTTCCTCCTCTCTTCTCTCTCTCCCTCCTCTCTCCTCTCTCTCTCCTTTCTCCTCTCTCCTCTCCCCTCTCTCTCTTCTCTCCCTCTCTCTCCTCTCCCTCTCTCTCCTCTCCCTTTCTCCCTCTCCTCTCCCTCTCCTCTCTCTCTCCCTCTCCTCTCTCTCTTTCCCCTCCCTCCCTCTCTCCCTCTCTCCACCCCTTACCTCTTTCTCCCTGTGTCCCCCGTTTTTCCTTTTAGGCATTGTGGTTTGCAATACCATTACTGAAGGGATATCACGCCTATCACTTGACTTTTCAGCACCCAGTTCTTGTCCAGAGTGATCATTTACAATTATTATTGTTATAGTGGCTCCTTCTCTGTCCTAACTGCTCTTTCCCTGCCCTTCCCCACTTTCTTTCTTTCTTTTTTTTTGTTTGTTTTGTTTTTATTTTTGGGCCACACCCGGTAATGCTCAGGGGTTACTCCTGGCTATGCGCTCAGAAGTTGCTCCTGGCTTGGGGGACCATATGGGACGCCGGGGGATCGAACCACGGTCCGTCCAAGGCTAGCGCAGGCAAGGCAGGCACCTTACCTTTAGCGCCACCGCCTGGCCCCGACCCCACTTTATTTCTATTGTCTTTGGATATATTCTCATACTGTGGGTTTGTTTGTTTGTTTGTTTCATCCTGCAAGTGAGTAATCATTTTTATGTCTGTTCCTCTTTTTCTGACTCATTATACTCAGCATGATACTTTCTATGTCTATCCATATATAGGCATATTTCATGACTTAATTTTTCCTGTGTAGAATTCCATTGTGTAGATGCATCACAGTTTCTTTATCCAACACTTATCTGTTATTGGGTTGTTTCCAGGTCCTGGCAATTGTGAATAGTGCTGCAATGAATATAGGAGTGCAGATGTCTTTTATGCATTGTTTTTTTTTTTTGGGCACCTAGGTTATAATTCCAGAAGTGGTTAAGATACATTTCTTGGGTTTTGAGGACTGTCCATGATGTTTTCCTAAGAGGCTAGACCTGCCTATATTCCTACTAGCAGTGATTAAGCCTCCCTCAGCTGTGCAGGCATTTTTAAAGACTAACTTATACTATGAAATGGTGAATAAATTTTTTTTTTAAACTTTGTTTCTAAGAACTGAAACGATAGTATAGCAAGAATGGTGTTCGTGGGGCCGGCGAGGTGGCGCTAGAGGTAAGGTGTCTGCCTTATAAGCGCTAGCCAAGGAAAGGACCACGGTTCGATCCCCCGGTGTCCCATATGGTCCCCCCAAGCCAGGGGCAATTTCTGAGCGCGTAGCCAGGAGTAACCCCTGAGCATCTAACGGGTGTGGCCCGAAAAACCAAAAAAAAAAAGAAAAAAAAGAAAAAAAAAAAAGAATGGTGTTCGTCTTACGTATGACTGATCTGGGTTTGATCTCTTGCATTCAGTATGCCCCCTGTGCCCCACCAGAAGAGATCACTTGAGTGTAGAGCCAGGTTGTAACCCCTGAACAATGTTGGGTGTGGCCCCAAAACAAACTCAAAAAGTTTTTGGCTTAGTCTTACTCCTGGCTCAGTGCTCTAGTATAAAAGACACCAGCTATTAACCCAAAACAAAGGCATTCCTCCATCTTCCTCTTTCCTTTAAACCTGTTCCTTTGATATGTAAAAGTCTACCTGGATCACTGTACCCTGCCCCATCCTGGTGGATTTTGTTCTGGGAAAATAAATAGCCATTTTGGCTTGGCAGGCTAAGAGAGACCACGGGGCAAAAAGCAGACCATGACTCTCTCCTGACTGGCTTGGTTTATTAATCCATCCAGTTACCCTGCTTTTTGAGACCCATCTGTCTGGGGTTAGAAATATGGTGTGTAGGGTGATTTTACAATGTGGGGATTTATTTTACACCCAGGGATTACTCCTAGAAGTATGCAAGGGATCATATCATTCTAGGGATCTAACTCGGGTCAGCCACCCAGGGCAAACACTCAACTCTTGTAGATATCTCCCATGCCATCTAAAATGTTTTTGTTGAACAAGGGAGCATCACTGGTCTATCCTGATCATCTCCTTGTCTTTTAGGTTCAGGATCCAATAAAACAAGCTCTAAAGGCAGAAGTCTCATCGGTAGGATTGATAGCTCATCTAAGGTCGCAAAGAATGGAGCTACGGTGGAACCAATGTTTTCTGTAGATGACTTTTCTGAGTCTGTTCTTACTGGAAAACTGACTACTGTCTTTCTTCCCATCATCTACACAATTGTATTTGTGATCGGCCTGCCAAGCAATGCCATGGCACTGTGGGTCTTCCTTTTCCGATCGAAGAAGAAACACCCGGCTGTGATTTACATGGCCAATCTGGCCCTGGCTGACCTCCTCTCTGTTGTCTGGTTCCCACTGAAGATAGCCTATCACATACACGGCAACAACTGGATATATGGAGAGGCACTTTGCAAGGTTCTCATTGGTTTTTTCTATGGCAATATGTACTGTTCTATTCTCTTTATGACCTGCCTTAGTGTACAGAGGTATTGGGTCATTGTAAACCCCATGGTACATCCCATAAAGAAGGCGAACTTTGCCATTGGTGTCTCCCTGGGAATATGGCTGCTAATTCTGCTGGTGACCATCCCCTTGTACGTTGTGAAGCAGACCATCTTCATTCCGGCTCTCAACATCACCACCTGCCATGATGTTTTGCCTCAGGAGGTGTTGGTGGGGGACATGTTCAATTACTTCCTCTCTCTGGCCATTGGAGTCTTCTTGTTTCCAGCCTTCCTCACAGCCTCTGCTTATGTGTTGATGATCAGAACCCTCCGATCTTCAGCCATGGATGAAAATTCGGAGAAGAGGAGGAAGCGAGCCATTAAACTCATTGTCACAGTCCTGGCCATGTACTTGATCTGTTTCACTCCTAGTAACCTTCTTCTTGTGGTGCATTATTTCCTGATTAAAAACAGGGGCCAGAGTCACGTCTATGCCCTGTACATCACGGCCCTCTGCCTCTCCACCCTGAATAGCTGCATCGATCCCTTTGTCTATTATTTTGTTTCCAAAGACTTCAGGGATCATGCAAAGAATGCTCTTCTTTGTCGAAGCGTCCGAACGGTGAATCGGATGCAAGTGTCCCTCACGTCCAAGAAATTTTCAAGGAAGTCAAGCTCTTACTCTTCAAGTTCAACCAGCGTTAAAACATCCTATTGAATTTTCCAGATCCTTTGATGGAAATTATGTAGGCAGGCCTGGAGATTACTGGCCATTGTGGAACACATATATACAGAATAATCCAGAATTGCTAACAATTTTTGTGTAAGGAAAGTCCCTCAATTAACACAGATCACAGCTTCAGAATTCCTGACTCAGATCTGAGATTTTTTTCCCTTAAAGTAATGGAGAAATCCACTGACTTGCTCAAACTAGTCTTGGCATGAAAGTAAAGTTCTTGGTTAAGATTAAATTTTGCTTGTTTTTGGGCCACATTCAACAATGTTCAGGGGTTACTCCTGGCTCTGGACTCGGGGATCATTCCTGGCAGGCTCAGTGGACCATATGGAGTGCTGGGAATTGAACCCGAGTCAGCTACATACAAGGCAAGCACCCTTCCTGCTGTACTATCACTCTGGTCCCCCAAATGACTAATTTTTTTTTTTGTGTGTATGTGTGTGTGGTAATTGGGCCACTCCCAGTGGTGCTCAGGGCTTATTTCCTGTCTCTATGCTCAGGAATCATTCCTGGCAGGCTTGGGGAACAAACATATGGCATGCCAGGGTTTGAACTGGGGTTGGCTACATGCAAAGCAAAAGCCTTACCCACTGTGCTATCACTCTGGTCCTACATTTTTTTTTTTTTTTTTTGGGTTTTTGGGCCACAACCGGCGGTGCTCAGGGTTATTCCTGGCTGTCTGTTCAGAAATAGCTCCTGGCAGGCACAGGGGACCATATGGGACACCGGGATTCGAACCAGCCACCTTTGGTCCTGGATTGGCTGTTTGCAAGGCAAACGCCGCTGTGCTATCTTTCCGGGCCTGGTCCTACATTTCTTTTCTTTCTTTTTTTTTTTTTTTTTTTTTTTTTGGTTTTTGGGTCACACCTGGCTATGCTCAGGGGTTACTCCTGGCTATCTGCTCTCAGAAATAGCACCTGGCAGGTACGGGGGCCCATATGGGAGCCGCGATTCGAACCAACTACTTTAGGTCCTGGGTCCAACTACCTTAGGTCCTGGGTTGGCTGCTTACAAGGCAAATGCCACTGTGCCATCTCTTCGGCCCCATGGTCCTACATTTCTAATTAGGACTTGGGCGACTCTTGAGATGATTAATCGAATTGACAGATTGTACAAAGGAGGAAGCTAAGAAGACAGGGAAGGTGTTCCACAGAAGTTCTCTTCTAGCCAACAGAAGCAAGTCAAAACTAGACTGGACTGTAGGGTCCGTAAAACTCCTCTTCAAATCATTCTCATCACATCTAAAAAGACAGGGTTGTCAGACTTCATAATGGTGAACTTGGTATCTAGAAATAGGACCAAGGATCTAGACTTTTTTTTTTAAAGTTTTAAATCACTTTTGACTATAGTTAGGGTTTACTCCCTGAAGTTTTTGGAAACAAATAGACTAAGGCATCAATCCTAGCTGTGTATTCCAGGGTCCTGGATCTGAGTACAGTGCTCAGAGGACCATATGTGGTGCCAGGAATTGAACCTGGGTCAGCTTACCTGCTGTACTAGCTCTCCAGTCCCAGGATCCCAGATTTTGGCTAGTGTCCATATGATGTTCTTTGCACCCAAGTTTGGGAGCCACTCACCAGAGCGTTGTTCCACCTGACAAGGTGCCATAGACATTTGTGGAAAGAAGCAAACAACATTTTATGTCTCTTTCATGTTCAGCTTATAATGAAATCTTCTGGTTGACGTACTAGGGCTTTGTGTGGTTTTATTTTTATGTTTCCTTGAGCTTTGTATGTTACTTGTGTGGATGCTGTTACTTAAAGTACAGTACAGATTTTAAATGTGGAAACAATTTACTGATGTCAGCATACTCTTTAGGTCGTCTCAGTTATAATAAATGGCTCATCATTCAGGACAGCAAATTTTTGGATGGTTTATTTTTGGCTGATTGACAGTTTTGTTCATTTATTATCAAATCTGAAATTATAAAGTTTTCACCAAATTGAAAAATAATAAAATAGTTTATGTTTGCAATATTTAAAAGCGTTTTAACTATACCAACTTTATATAAATGTTGTATTTGTAACTTAAAGTAAATGTATTTTTGAACTTGTAAATAACATGACTTTTTTACAACTGATTTTGTAGTTTGTGTGTTTGTTTGGGAGGAAGAGTAGAGAAAGAAAACAGTAGCATCTCTTTTCTAAAAACAAATCTTTTTGTTTGTTTTGTTTGGGGCCATACCTGGTGGGGCTCCATGTTTACTCCTAATCTCTGTGCTCAGAGATTAGGAGATGCTTATAGCACCATCTGGGAGTGCCAGGGATCAAACCTAGGTGAGCTGCATGTAAGGCAATACTTTCTATACCATCTCATTAGCCCTTTGTCTTTGTTTTAAAGCCAAGGAAGCAGGAGAGTAGACATAACATTAAAGGGAACTGGAATCAATGTCTCACAAAGGGCTGACAAGGTGGTATATGGGCTGATCCTGTGAGAAAAATACTTTTGGTAAAAATCATGAATTACCTATTTATATAATGCTGATAATGTCACTGAACAAAAAGATATAAATCAATTTTTCTTTGCTATCCATGCCCATTCTTATCTCTCAAAGGAAATGAAATTTTTTTTTTTTTTTTTTGGTTTTTGGGCCACACCTGGCGGTGCTCAGGGGTTACTCCTGGCTGTCTGCTCAGAAATAGCTCCTGGCAGGCACGGGGGACCATATGGGACACCAGGATTCGAACCAACCACCTTTGGTCCTGGATCGGCTGCTTGCAAGGCAAACGCCGCTGTGCTATCTCTCCGGGCCCAGGAAATGAAATTTTATGGTTTGTTTATATTATACTCAAAAGTAAGAAATAATGCACGTATATGTATGTGTTCATTTTCACTAAGTCTTTGTGTATCTCTTCATTCAGTGATAGGAGGTGAAGATTATATTAGATATATAAAAAAAAGATGTTTTTTATTTATTTTGGTTTGGGGCTGTTTCAGAGCTTGTTCCTGGTTCTGTGCTCAGGGGATCTATATATACAGTATGATACCAGGGATTAAACTGCAGTATTTTCCCAGTTCTAAGAAATGATTTAAACAAAAAAGACATGGGACCAAAGAGATAATGCTAAGCAATATGAGATAGTACAAAACAATTGTCTTGAATGCAGGCAACCTTGTTTCAATCCCTGAGCACATGGGGTGTGATATTAAACCAAAATCAGATTCATAAGAAAATGTTTTCTGAGTATATTCTTCCCAAATTATGAGATTTCCTTTGCCTTTGAGAGTTGGCTCCCCCAAACCCTGGGTCAGCTGAAATGGGCCCCTACTTGGAAGTATGAGGAACTCTAGTCCTGAGCAGAGATGTACCCTGAATATGGTGGTCCTCACTTTATTGTTACCTGTTTTAGGTAGTCTGAGTTTTCTAAATTCTCAGAAAATGCAAATATATCGTACCCCTAAAACTTTGGTTATTTGAGGGAGTGGGAAAGCAGGAGAGCTCTGTAGCCACCGTGGCCCCAAAAGTGGTCTGAGTATTTGTGTCGCTTGGTTGTTTGCAGTAGGATTTTCAAACTAATTAGTTTCCTGGTTATCAAGGTTTCATAAATCCTAGGGCTATAATCTCATCAGTATGCATGGTTTAGTGATTACAACTTTGTTCTGGAAACCTTAACCCTTTGGAGACCCGTGGCATAATTTGGCCCAGGATTCCCCACCAAGTTGGTTAAAATTACAAGTTCAGAATATAGAGATATTCAAAGTATTGTTGGTGGGAGTCACAGCTACTGATACTCAGACTACTGACTCTGCTCAAGGTTGCTTCAGTGCAGCTCAGGGGATTCATCCTGGATTTCCTGCATGCAAAGTCTATACTCAGTCTATTGACCTATCTCTCTGGTCCTGAATGTCTTAAAAATGTAAGTTTCTTTGGGGCCAAAGAAATAGTAGTTAAGGCACTTGCTTTGCACCCAGCTGGCTGGGTTTGATCCCCAATATCCTATATGGTCCCCTGAGAACCACTAGGAGTGATTCTTGAGGGTAGAGCCAAGTAGGTCCCCTCCCCCCCCCCCCCCCAAATGGTTTCTAGGAGTCAGGAGGTTAGTACAGGGTTAGGGCACATGCATGTACCTATCCTTTTGTTGTTGTTGTTGTTGTTTTGTTTTGTTTTTTGGGTCACACCCAGCATCGCTCAGGGGTTACTCCTGGCTCTATGCTCAGAAATCGCTCCTGTCAGGCTCAGGGGACCATATGGGACGCCGGGATTTGAACCGATGACCTTCTGCATGAAAGGCAAACACATGTACCTATCCTAATTTGATTCCTGGAACCACATGGTTCCCTGAGCATTGCTGAGTATAGCCTTGGAGGCCCATGAACACTACCAGGTAAGACCTGGAGGCTCCCAGCATGGCCAAAGAAGTCTGGATAGCCTCAGAATTACAAGGCCTGAGCAGCATCAAGTCCTCAAATGGTTTGACAGAATCACTTCCTATACTGGGCCACCCTTCCATCCTGTGCCTCCTGAGCACTTGTTTGGGAGGACTGATCCTCAAAGAGAAGTTACTGAAAAAGAAAATGGGTAGTTTTCAAGCTCATATTAGTCAAAGATGTCATCTAGTTTTTCTGTGCCTGATTCTTTCCTTTGTTGTTACTCTGTCATGATGACGGGCTTGTGTACTTAGAGCTGTGCTCCCCAGAGCTCCCATTTGAGCATGCAAGTGACACACGTGGATGTGCTGTGCTTGCAGTGCAGAGGAACACAGGAAACAGTCAAGATCTTGCTCTGTACATGTGGCAACACCAGGGATTCCATTCATGAACATAATCTGTCAAAGTAGGGGCTCTCAACTGGGAACTCTCCCACCTGCACCCCAATTCTAATGAGGAGAAAGATACAAATGTTGGGGCAACAGGACTTTTATTTTATTCGCACCTCAATTTCAATAAGATGGTTTTTTTGTTTGTTTGTTTTGGGGTTATCCCCAGTGATGCTCAGGGGATACTTCTAGCTCTGCTGCAAGAATCATTCCTGTCAGAGCTTGGGGGACTGTAAAGGAAGCTGAGGATCAAACCCTGGTAAAACCACTTGCAAGGCAAATGTCCTACCTGTTGTCCTATCACTCTGTTTTAATGGCAATCACTCATGCTGAACCTGGGAAACTTTTTATCATTACTATCTTGGGCCAGCTTGGTGCCAGGGCTGAGTGTGGTGGTGGAAGTGTGTGTGGGTAGGAAAGGGTACATTCAGTGCCACTGCAGTGCCTCCCACATGCATAGCTGCAGGATGCTTGACTAGCATGTGACTGACTCAGGTTCAATTGTTGGCATAGCATATGAGCCTCTGAGCATTACCAGGAGTGATCTCTGAGAGCAGTTATGACTAAGCCCTGAGCACAGCGGGATGTGGCTTCGAACTAAAAACAATGAAAAATTGAGGGGCTGGAGAGATAGCATGGAGGTAAGGCATTTGTCTCGCATGCAGAAGGACGGTGGTTCGAATTCCGGCATCCTATGTGGTCCCCCGAGCCTGCCAGGAGCAATTTCTGAGTTTAGAGCCAGGAGTAACCCCTGAGCGTTGCTGAGTGTGACCCAAAAAATAAAAACAAAAACAAAAACAAAAAAAGAAAAATTGAGAAGGAACTGGGCACAGCCATGATTGATGATCCATTAGGACACGAGGATGAGTTTAAAAGAACAGGAGTATGGAAAAAAGCAATAAGCAACTCAGTAAAAATGAAAGATAATGATGGTGGGAATGCCTTTTGATACACTGTTTTTTTTTTGTTTGTTTGTTTTGTTTTGTTTTTTTGTATTTCTCAAAGTGCAATTTTTGGGTCAAAGAGTGTAAGACATTCTGATCATGGTAAATGAGCATTTTGGGGGTTGTTTTGTTGTTCTTTGGTTTCTGGACCACACCTAACATTGCTTAGAGCTTACTCTTGACAGTACTCAGGGATCAATTTTGGGGGTGCTAGGGGCCATAGGCCATGCGGGAGATTGAACCAGACTATCACATGTATGGCAAGTATCTTACCCCTGTATTCTCTACAGTTCTTTGTTGAAGTGACTGATTTTTTTAAATATAAAATTTTGATTTAAGCACCATGATTACACACATGATTGGGTTTCAGTCATAAACAGAACATCTCTCTTCCCCAGTGCAACATTCCCACCACCAAAGTTCCCCATCTCCCTCCTCCCCCACCCCTGCCTGTATTTGAGACAGGCTTTCTTCTTCTCTCACTCATTAACATTGTCATGCTAGTTGTTAATGTAGTTATTTCCCTAACTGCACTCGCCACTCTTTGTGGTGAACTTCATATTGTGAGCCTGTTCTTCTGGCCCTCATCTCTATTGTCTCTGGGCATTATTGCCATAATCTTTAATTTTTCTTAAAACCCATAGATGAGTCAGACTATTCTGTATCTATTTCTCTTCCTCTGACTTATTTCACTCAGCATAATAGATTCCATATACATCCATGTTTAGGAAAATTTCATGACTTTATCTCTCCTGATGGCTGCATAATATTCCATTGTGTATATGTACCACAGTTTCTTTAGCCATTCATCTATTGAAGGGTATCTTGGTTATTTCCAGAGTGTGGCTATTGTAAATAGCACTGCAATGAATATAAATGAGGAAGGGGTTTTTTAATTGTATTTTTGTGTTCTGAAAGTATATCCCTATGAGTGGTTTAGCTGGATCATATGGGAGCGCAATTTCCAGTTTTTTGAGGAACCTCCAAATTTTTTTCCATAAGGGCTGGATTAGACAGCATTCCCACCAGCAGTGAATAAGAGTTCCTTTCTCTCCACATCCCTGCCAGCACTGATTATTCTTGTTCTTTGTGATGTGTGCCAGTCTCTGTGGCATGAGATGGTACCTCATTGTACTTTTGATTTGCATCTCTCTGATGATTAGTGATGTGGAGCATTTTTTTCATGTGTTGGAGTAACCGGTTTTTATTCTAATCAGGATAATTCTTCCTTTTCTTGGTCTTGTCATTCACAGATTGGAAGGGGCTCTGGATTGGTCTCTTACAACCTACCTGTTCTTCACCCAAGGGGGGTGGTCTTTTTCTTTTCAATAAAATTTTGGGTCTCAGGGAGAAACTTGCTTGTGGTTTCGGTTCCCACAATTACTTTATCTGCCTGCTGGTATCTTTTGCTAGCAAGAGGAAAGCTTGTATTGGAAGTTTCCTGAACCTGTTTTATTCTCTTCAGTCTTGTGCGGATTATTTCCTGTGTTGGCATTTGCTTCTGACTCACATTTCCCAATTCCTCAGGAATGGGGCATGAGACTTCTGCTTCAGTCCTCAAATTGCCCTCTTGAAATGTCACACCTCCTTGTACTTTATTATTACTAGCGTGTAAGGGTCTGTTTTCTCACCTCATTGCAGACACTTCTCATGGACTACATTTGACTTTCTTTGGGGGAAAGGGCACACCCAGTGGTATTCCTAAATTATTCCTGGCTCTCTGTGCTCAGGGGTCATTACTGGTGGTACTCTGGGGAACCATATGGATCAAACCCAGATTAGCCATGTGCAAGTTCAATGCCTTACCCTTGAGCTGTGCTATTGCTTCAACACATTTGACACATTTTGAGTGTACTAATAGGGCTCTGAACATCTTAAAATAAATGAAATGCTGTTTTTCCTTTGTGCTGTATTTACTTTGTGTTTGAGGTATTCTGTCTCTTCTGCCACTCTTCACCTTAATGGTAGTGAATTTGAAAGGCACTGGTTTGGGAATTTGGTCTCATTTCTTTTTGTATAATTTCTGAGAGGAAACCTCTCAGGTGAATTGCAGAAACACCTTGTTCTACTTGGAATCTCCTTTATTTTAGAAAATTCTATATTCTCTCTCTCTCCCCTCTCTCCTCTCTCTCTTCTCTCTCTCCTCTCTCTTGCCTCTCTCCTCTCCCCTCTCTCCCCTCTCTGTCTCCCCCCTCTCCTCTCTATCCTCTCTCTCTTCTCTCTCTCCTCTCTCTCCCCCCTCTCCCCCCTCTCTCCCCTCTTCCCTCCCCCCCTCTCGTTTTTGGGCCATACCAGGCAAGGCTTAAGGGTTATTACTATTACTCCTGGCTCTGTACTCAGAAATCACTCCTGGCAGGTTTGGGGGACCTTATGGGAAGGAGCATATGGGATACTGGGGATCAAACCTGGGTCCGCATGCAAGGCAAATGCCACAACCGCCGTGTTATCATTCCAGCTCCTAAAGTTCTGTATTCTGGGGCCAGAAAGATAACACAGCAGTAGGGCGTTTGCCTTGCATGCAGCTAATTTGAATAGACAATGGTTCAAATCTGGGCATCCCATATGGTCCCCAGTGCCTGCCAGGTTTGATTTCTGAGAGCAGAGCCAAGAGTAATCTCTGAGCACCCCTGGGTGTGATCCAAAAACCAAAAACCAAAAAAAAAAAAAAAAAAAAAAAAAAGCGCAGAGTTCTTTCTGTATTCTCTTGTGGAGAACGTAAAGACGTGACTGTATCCACAATAGTTACAACTAAAAGATAGGATTTAAAGTCAAACACCTGGGCTACTTCACCTGCTGTTGAGGGATTAGCTTGGTTTTGGCTGTGGTCTGAGTTCCTCTCCAGCTTCTCCATGTAGCCTGTGGTGAACAATTTAAGTACACAAAAGGGTTTAATTACGGCTTCACCAAAGTGCTGAATAGACCTAATTACCTAATCCCTTTTAGCCAAGCTTTATGTTCTGAAGCCACCTGTGCACTTGGATGGGGAATGTACTTAGTTCTGATTAGTGATAGATTTTTCCTAAGAAAAACATTTTTTTATAAACATTGGTAGGTGGGGAATTTTACTACAAATAAAACTGATTTGAGCAGGGCTTCCTGGGAGATGACTCAAAGAGTTGAAGCACATGCTTTGCGTGTGGAAATGCCAGAATCAATCCCTGGTACTAATTCCTGGCACCACGTGGTTCCCTGAGCAGTAAACAGGGAGTAGCCCCTGACACAATCAGGTACAACCCTCAAAGCAAAGAAACAAATCTAACATGTGGGGTCCCAGAGGGGGCCAGAGCAATAGTACAGCGGGTAGATTATTGGCCTTGAATTCAGCCAAACTGGGTTTGATCCCCACCATCCCTTATAGTCCCCTGAGCCTGCCAGGAGTAACCCCTAAGCACTGCCAGGTGTGTCCCCCCAAAAAACAAAAACTTAACATGTAAGCTCAGTAGTAAGGTTGAGAGTCCTATACTTGATAACCCACCCCCCACCCCAGCCAATTGTGATCCCAGCAGCAGTACCATTTGGATCTCTGACATCATAAATAGTATGTGATGTCTGACTCATCACAATTGAATGCATGAGCCCCCCAACTATAAAGGGTTTGAACCCTCACTAGATCGTATGAAGCACAGCAAGTATGGTCACAACATCAC
>NC_064849.1:133400074-133482574 GCF_024139225.1 Suncus etruscus
TGCAATCTTCCAGAAGTGAACAATGAGGGGAGCATTTTTCTGTCACAGAATACTTGACACAGATTTATTCTACCTCTGCTAACGGCTTGTTTGTATACAAAGGCTTTGGGTAAATGTGATTAACTTTCACCTGAAGTAATGTATCAAGTCTAGAAAGCTTTATTTTGGGGGGCAATGGCGAAGGAACTGGCTATGCTTCAAAATCATTACATTTCCTTACTTTTTAATTCTGGTGCATGCTGTTGCTGCAGAAAATAAGAAACAGCACCCTCTCCTGTAAGATCTTGGCAAGTGTATCCTTTCTGAGACCACAGACAAGAATTTCATCTCAAATTTTTATTTTTAAGAATCTCATAGAAAGGGACTGGAGAGATAGCATGGAGGTAGGGTGTTTGCCTTGTATGCAGAAGGAGGCGGTTCGAATCCCGGCATCCCATATGGTCCCCTGAGCCTGCCAGGAGCGATTTCTGAGCATAGAGCCAGGAGTAACCCCTGAGTGCTGCTGGGTGTGACCCAACAACCAACAACCAAAAAAAAAAATCTCATAGAAAAAATATAGTTATTAGCATTTCATTATTTTTCTTTCTTTTTTAAATTGTTTTTGGAGGCACACCCAAAGGTGTTCAGGGATTAATCTTGGCTCTGTGCCCAGAGATTACTCTTGATGGTGTTGGATGTGGGAGTTTTATGCTGTGCCAGGGATAGAAGTGGGGTCTGCTGTGTGCAAGGCAAGTGCTAATACTGTTGTCCTATCCTTCTGGCCTCTGCATTGCACCTTTCTAAAAGAAGCATGTGAAAGAGTAAACATTTGAGTCAAACCCACTGGTGCTTGGGGTCTACTCCCATTTTGGGGGTCTATGTAAAACTGAGGATTAAACCAAGGGTTTCTGCATGCAAACCATGTGCTCTAGCCTCTGAACTTTCCCCTGGTCCAAAGACTACACTTTAACATCAAACTATCTATTGTTTATTGTGCTTAACAATTCACTTCACATTTAGCTTAAAAACAAGTATCATCTTGTTAGGCAAGAAATAATCAGGCTGAAATGTAATCAAGAAATGGTTGATTTGAGAACAGGGATGGTTCAGGACCATAAGCAGGCAGGAAGGTGCATTCCAGCAGTGCCAGGTAATGGGCAATGAAAGGGCTAAGAGGCGGGGGTGGGGTGGGGGGGGTGGCCTGTGCTGGGGATTTTGTTCTAAAACTTTTGGGCAGTTGGGTCACAGAGATAGTACAGCAGGTTGGGTGCTTGCCTTGTCCGGGTTAATTTAGGTTCATTTTTCTGGTACCCTAGATGGCCCTCCTTCCATATGGTATTTAGGGATCAGGCACAGCCAGGTATGGCCAAAAAGTTAATAATAATAACAATGAAATGTTTGGGTTGCTTGTAAGAAGTGTTTGTACAGATGATTTCATAGAAACATAGTTCAGATGCTCAACAATGCATTCCTGCAAGTTCACGCAGCAGCAGGAAACAAAGAAAGTCCCACTGATTAAAGCTAAGTTCCACGTTCTCACACAGCTTCATCAGACAAGTATTTGGGAGCGAGGTAGCAGGGATTGAAGTGGCCCTGCTGCTGTCATCTACTTTCTTGCTCACAGTCATAGAATCTGCTTTCCAGAGACCAGCAGAACCTACCAGGTTGGCGTTGATTCTTGGACAAGGCCTCCTTGGCCAATTGAATCTTTCCTCTGGGGTTCTTGTATCCTTACAACTTGACACTAACTTCCCCACAGCCCTTGATCCTAGAGGAAGCAAAGTGAAAGCCACAGTTCTTTTTCATCTGAGCCCTGAAAGGAACACAACATAGCCTCCAGGGATCATGGGTTAGCTTTGTCTAGTGCTGGAGGGGAACACATAAAATGGAAAGAGCAAGACCGGATGCTTCTTGGAGACCATTCTGAAGGTGCTACCTGGAACTTCCTTTCCATATCACTGCGGCTGAAAGTGGAAATGCTGACAATGGAAATGGAATTGCTAGACTGGCTAACAGCTAGACCTGATAATTAACATGAGCTGAGATTCAGACTTTTGGCTTAGGCACGTGCTGCTTGCTCAATCATGTCCCATGTGCTTATTATTCATCTAGTCAATGTGCCTAACTAAAGCTCAAATGAAGATTCTGATCTTGGGCACCTCCTTTGATGCACTTGGGAAGATAATAAGCATTGAAATTCGACTTTGGGGAAGGTCCTACTCCTGCCTCTGTGTTTGGGTGTCAGTCACTTCCAAAAGTACTCTGGGGACCATGTTCTTGCTTATGATCAAATCTGTTCTCTCTCTCTCTCTCTCTCTCTTGGTTTTTGGGTCACACCCGGCAGCGTTCAGAGGTTAGTCCTCGCTCTATGCTCAGAAATCGCTCCTGGCAGGCTCGGGGGACCATATGGGATGCTGGAATTCAAACTATCAACCTTCTGCATGCAAGGCAAATGCCTTACCTGCATGTCATCTCTCTGGCCCCTAAACCTGGTCCTCTTTTGTGCAAAACACATGCTCAGCCCACAGAGAAATTTCTCTGGCTGTATTCCTTTTTTTAAATTTCTCAGCTTTAGTTTGAGGGTAAAGGGCAAGGTAAATACCTTTATGCCACTGGGGGAACTCTGGGACCATCATTTAAGATGAGAGGAGACAAACCTCCTTTCTGCAATCTCCAGAGCAGATACATTGGTTTCTGCTGACAAATTCTCAAAACCTGTTTTTCTCTTTTCTTTTTTAAATTGAATCCCTTACGTTACAAAGATCCTCATGAATGAATTTCAGGCATACAATGTTCCAACACCAATCCCTTCCACCAATGTTCCGATTCCTTCCCTGACCTCCACTCACCCACCCACCTGCCTCTGTGGCAGACACTTTCTCCCTTTCCTGTTGTCCTAGTGGTCCTGTTCCTAACTTATCCCTCACCTCAACCCCAATGGCAAGTTTAATATACTATTAAGCAGTAATAATTAAACCTGTTTTTCTTGGACCTTAAGAGTAAGGAAAAAACCTTTTCATAACCTTGAAAGCCTCCAGGCCTCTCCCTTCCTCTTCCAGTTTGTTTTTCTGAAGCAAGAAAGCTTCATGTCACTCACTCAGAGGAATATACAGAGGGCCTTAATGCTGATTCTGGAAACAAAACAATTTTAAAGAAAAGTTCTCAAACCTATTGTCCTCTTGTGAAAAGCAGGACTCAGTTACATATGTCACTTTTAGTTAACTCATTATTTAATAAGAATTCGCAATGAATTAGATTATCCAATTCTGGACATATACTTGTTTGCATCATAGCATAGTAAATTTAGTATAGAAAAATCTTTATAAACTGAAGGTGCTGTAGGAAAAGCAGTGCAATTTAATTTTCTTTTGTTTATTTGTTTTTTTTTGTTATTGTTTTGCTTTGTTTTGTGTTTGCTGTACTTGGCTGTGCACAGGTCTTAACTCCTGACTTTGTGCTCAGGGATCACTCCTGGCATAGCTCAGTGTCTGCTGTGTGTGAGGCAAGCACCTACCTGCTATAAATTTGCTAGGACACATAAAGGCTTTTTATAAACAAATCACCATTGAGAAGGATTCAAGTGTTATTCAAGCTGAACTCTTACTTAGATTTTGTGGTTGCTAACTATTTTTGTTTTTGTATTAAGGTACTGTGATTTACAAAGCAGTTCATAATAGTTTCAGGCATGTAATATTCTTTTTTTTTGGGGGGGGGCACACCCTGCGGTGCTCAGGGGTTACTCCTGGCTGTCTGCTCAGAAATAGCTCCTGGCAGGCACGGGGGACCATATGGGACACCGGGATTCAAACCAACCACCTTTGGTCCTGGATCGGCTGCTTGCAAGGCAAACACCGCTGTGCTATCTCTCCGGGCCCTAGCATGTAATATTCTAACACAAATCCTATCACTAGTAACTTCACCAATGGTCCCCTAGGTTCTTTCTTACTCCCCAGCTTGCCTCCTGATGGGCACATTTTTATTTTGTTTTGTTTTTGGTCACACCCAGAAATGCCCAGGCTTTACTCCTGGCTTTAAACTCAGGGAATCACTGGTGTGTGTGTGTGTGTGTGTGTGTGTGTGTGTGTGTGTGTTTGTGTGTGTCAGGGGACCACATGGGATCTGGGGATTGAACCTAGGTTGGCCATGTGTAAAACAAGTACTCTACCCACATACTATTACCTGACAGGCATATTTTTTACTTTGGGTTCATTCCATGCTTGTTGTGCTATTACTCTATGGGTTGAATGTATAGCACACCTCGACACCACAGATGTGCCTGATGCTCCCGCCCTGTTACTTTCTTTCTTTTATTTCCCCTTCAATCTCTTTCCTGTCCTCATTTTTATAATGTAAGGTCAAAGGTTTATCTTCTACCTTTTGAGCACTTGCATTTCCTTGTCCTGTTATTCTATATACAGGATACACATATCTATATAAATTACAGGATATACAGGATATACATCTATAAGTATATAAAAATAAGTTATATTTAATTTATATATAAATATATCTACATTTACATAAATATGTATATAAATGATAAGTGAGATAATTTAATATTCATACATTAAGTGCTGCGATGAATGATAGTGTGTATATGTACTTTTGATGAAATGTTTTAGTGTCTTGGAGATAAATATCAAGAAGTATAATTGCTGGGTTGTATGGCAACTCTATAATTTTCTGAGAAAACATTATACTGTTTTCCAAAGGGAAAAACCACACAACGTTCCCACCAGTGCTAGATGAGACTTTCTTTACATCACATTCCCACCAACACAGATTGTTTCTTATTTTCTTCAATATGTACCATTCTCACTATTGAGAGATAATATCATATGGCTATCTTGATTTGGATTTCCCTGATAATAAATGATGATGAATACTTTTTTCAGGTGCCTATTGGCATTCTTTTATCTTCTTCAGAGAAGTATGTTAATTTCTTCTCTCAGTATTTTGATTTTTCTTTCTTGATCATTGTGAGCAATTTATATATTGTGGATAGTGACCCCTTTTCTCATGCATTGAGTGCAAATACTTTCTCCCATTCAGTTAGGTGTCTTTTAGTTTTAGCCTATATTTCTTCTTCTATGCAGAAACTGCTAAATTTGATAAACTGTCATTTATTTATTTTTGTTCCTGTTGCCTTTGCCAATGGAATCAGATCACTGAAAACACCTTTGAGCTTCATATAGTTTCCTCAGTGTATTTTCTGGTCTGACCTCAAGGTCTGTGCTTCACTTTATTTATTTAAAAAAATTTTTTTTGTCCCTCAATTCACAATACAGACTAGGCAAAGGGCCTGTGTTGAGGTGTATATGGGGTGCATTTACTGTACCTCCTCTTTCTATACAGTCAGTGTAAAGAATACAGTCTGTGCTAAGAATTGGGAGGCCTTATCTTTTCTTTGTTTTTGATTTTTTAAATATATAATATATATAAACGACAGGGATCGTTTAGTGCAGTTACAGAAATAATTGCACTGAGAACTATCATAACAAAATATGACTGAATGAGGGAAGTAGAAAGCCTGTCTAGAGTACAGGCCGGTGTGGGATGTGCTCCACTTTAAATTGACCTTTGTGTAAGGTGTGTAGACTCTCACTTTGTACTTTGCTCTGTACAATTTGATCTTCGTGGCTCAGATAATTTTTTTTCCTCTAAAAGAGTCCTGGCATCGATTAAAAATTTTTTTAATAATTTTAATTTAAAAAGCTCGACTGTTATACTCTCCCAAATCGGATGTTTTCATTTCCCTAATTTTCGCTAGACTCTTTTAGATGCCAAGTTGTAGCATTGTTCTGAAGGATTATGACTCAGGCCAAAAGCTGAGTCATATTAAAACCTTTAATAATTAAAGAGCAAAGAAGGCGCCTCTGGGCAACCATTCAGTATAGAAAACGGGCGTGTCACCTCTACAAGCCTTGAGAATTCATGTCCTTGTCTGATGAAGGCCTGTTAAGTCTGTTTGGCGGCTCTGGGCTCAAACCCAGGGTCTCACAAACGCAGCACTACACCAGTTCTACACCAGCCTTTTTCTTAGGCTGCAGTTAAACTCGACAAGTTTGTTTCAGAAAGTTTGCTGGTGGGCAGAGGCTGGAACTGATTGAGATCTTAGATAAGCCAACTCCTAAGGAGCTGGAACTGGAAGGCTTCCAGATGCAGTTCTATAATCTGACACTAAGGGGCAGCAAGTACCAAGGGAAATATCCAGCCTGCTAAAGCCCAGCAGAGACCATGTGGATGATATCCACCGCATGTTGCGGGAAACATCAGGAGCTTAGGATGCAAAGGTCAAACTCTCTCTTCAATCAGATTCCACTCTTGCCTGGCAGATGACGGTGCCAGGTAAGTTAATGTGCATGAAAATCTATCGCTGAGATCTACAGTACCATATACATTATAAAATTTGTTTTAGCGTATTCAGTTCACCGTGATGATAGTTCCAAATTAAAACTATTCTTTGGAGTGATCTGTTCATTTTGAAAGAAGCTATTTTTTTATTTTTATTTTGTTGCCCTTTTCTTTTTGAGCCACATCTAGCTGTTTTCAGGGCTTACTCCCCTATGGCTCTGTGCTCAGTGATCACTCCTAGAAGGTCTCAAGGGACCATATAAGGTATGGGGGGTCACTTGTGTGCAAGGCAAATGCTCTACAAGCCATATTAACTCTCCAACCCCAAGTAAAGCTAAATTTCTACTATTATTATTATTATCATCATCATCATCATTATTATTATTATATAGGAATCCCATCTGTTTCACATCAGGTTGTGCTTAGGGGTGATGTGGTACCAAACTATATACTAACTTCTTTCTTTTATTTTTTTATTTTTATTTATTTATTTTTATTTTTATTTTTTTGGTTTTTGGGCCACACCAGGTGATGCTCAGGGGTTACTCCTGGCTATGCGCTCAGAAATTGCTCCTGACATGGGGGACCATATGGGATGCTGGTGGATTGGAAGGCTGTCCTTCCTAGGTCAACATGTGCAAGGCAAATGCCCTACCATTTGTGCCACTGCTCTGGCCCCTATACTAACTTCTTTCATGCTGTATACTCTAACACTTGCATGGTCTTCCAAGCCCCAATACATTAATATTATTGTTGTTGTTTTAATTTATGGTGGTTTTACTATAAAATATTTATGTAAAACAAAAGTAGTCAAAGGATTATTTACAGTTAAACTAGATTAGGCAGTTTAACTCAACTCTGGTGATCTTATCATTTTCCTTATTGAGTCATTTATTCATAAATCTGTCAGCAAAGCTTTCTGATAATTTTCATTTTCATTTTCTTTTTTTTTTTTTTTTTTTTACTTTTGGTTTTTGGGTCACACCCAGTCACGCTCAGAAGTTACTCCTGGCTCTATGCTCAGAAGTTGTTCCTGGCAGGTTCAGGGTACCATATGGGATGCCAGGATTTGAACCACCAACCTTCTGCATGCAAGGCAAACGCTTTACCTTCATGCTATCTCTCCGGTCCCTTTTGAGAATTTTCATAGGCTTGATCCTGCAGGTAATGTCAGACCTTTGGATACTCTGGTCTGTGATAGTGACTTATTTTTCATTTTTTACTTTTTGCTTTTTGGGCCACACCCAGTGATGCTCAGGGGTTACTCCTGGCTAAGTGCTCAGAAATCGCTCCTGGCTTGGGGGACCATATGGGACACCAGGGATTGAACCAAGGTCCATCCTTGATCGAAAACCTGCAAGGCAAATGCTCTACCTCTGTGCTATCGCTCCAGCCCCTGTTTTTGTTTATGTTACATCCATCGGTTCTCAGGGGCTACTCATGACTCTGTATGCAGGAGTTACTCCTGGCAGTGTTCAGGGGACTATGTAAAATGCTGAGGAGTAGGGCTGGAGCAATAGAACAGGTCAGACCTCAGTTAGATCCCCTGGCGTCCCATATGGTCCCTGAGCCAGGAGTGGTTTCTGAATGCATAGCCAGGAGTAACCCTGAGCGGCACTGGGTGTGACCCCCAAAACAAAAACAAAACAAAACAAAAGTTGCTGGGGATCAAACCCTGGTCATCCATGTGCAAGAAAAACACCCTATCCTCTGAAATATCACTCCAGCCTCAGGGGGAACTTCTTGCTCTGTGCTCAGGGGTCTCTCTTGATGGTGCTCAGAGGAGCATGTAAAGTATGTGGTCAGCCTATTGCAATATCTCTCAGCACTACATTATTACCTTAATAATGAAAAAACTAATTAAAATATTTTAAAAGGGAGGTTACATTTGTTAGGGTTAGGGACCGGCAGGAGCACATTTGATGGCACTAAGTGGGAGAGGGAATGAGGTGTCAGGAACCAAACTCAGTAGGGCTTTGCACACACTAGGCTTGTACTCATTACCTGAACTATTTCCCTAAACCCTATTTTTTTTTTATTCTTATGTTTTGGTTTGGGGGCTGTATCTGAAGGTGCTCAGGGGTCATTCATAGAAGTATTCAGAGAACCTTGAGGAGCCAGGTCTTATATGCAAAGCACATTCACTAGCTACATTCACAAGTTCCAGCCATATTTTCAGGTCTGGACCTAATTATATACTATTGTTGAAAACTGGGCTGCAGGTGCAGAGAGAACAGTTGGGACTTTGCAGGGAGTTGCCAGTGGAGTCCCTAGTGATGGGGAGGTAGGTGGCTGGCTGAGGCTCCATCCTTTGGGACTTGTTGAAGGAAGTAAAAAGGAGATTCTGCTTTGCTTTCTAAGTAATTAAAGTCCGGTCCTGAGAAACACACAGCATTCAAAAACACGGGGGCCAATTTGTGGCTTTTCCAGGCAATCCTTTTTTCTGAATTTTTTCATTGGGAAATCACTCCCCATGTTGCATACACCTATCTTGAATACATGATTAAACTAGCAATCAATTCCTGCTACTATGTTAAAATCATTTAAAAGATTGTGTGCCGGGCCCAGAGAGATAGCACAGCGGCGTTTGCCTTGCAAGCAGCCGATCCAGGACCAAAGGTGGTTGGTTCGAATCCCGGTGTCCCATATGGTCCCCCGTGCCTGCCAGGAGCTATTTCTGAGCAGACAGCCAGGAGTAACCCCTGAGCACTGCCAGGTGTGGCTCAAAAACAAAAAAAACAAAAAACAAAACAAAACAAAAAGATTGTGTGCCTTCCTTCTTCCTTCCTGCTTGCCTGCACTCCCTCATTCTTTATGGCAAGCTTCCTACTATGGACTATTCCTCTTGGTGCTAGTCTTTATTGCTTTTGGATATTAATATCATACTATTTTTTTATATCCCACAAATGAGTGCAACAATTTTATGTATATTCCCCCTCCCTTTGACATTTTGCTCAGCATAATACTCCCCATTACCATCCAAGCATAAGAAAATTTTATGACTTCATTTTTCCTAACATCTGTGTAGCATCCCATTGTGTAGCTGTACCATAGTCCTTTATCCATTCATCTGTTATTGGGCACTTGGGTTGTTTCCAGATTCTGGCTATTGTAAATAGTGCTGCAAATGAACATAGACGTGAAGAGGCTTTTCTGCATTGTGTTCTGGGGCTCGTAGGGCATATTCCTAGGAGTAGGGCCATATGAAAACTCAATTTCTTATTTATTTATTTGTTTAGGAATAACCATATTGTTTTTCTGAAAGGCTAAACCAGTTCATATTTCCACCAGCAGTGAATGAGAATCTCTTTTTCCCCACATTTGTTCCAGTATTGTTTATTCTTTTTTGTTTTTGTTTTTGTTTTTTTGGGTCATACCCAGGAGTACTGAGGGGTCAGTTCTGTCTCTGTGCTCAGAAATTACTCCTGGCAGGTGAGGGGATGTCAGGGATCAAACCTGGGTCAGGTTTGAAAAAATAAAACAAAACAAAAAAATACCTGGGTCAGTCTAGTGCAAGGCAAATGTCCTACATGCTGTGCTATCACTCTGGCCCAGTTCTTTTTCTTTTTGATATCAAATTTGTCAGTCTCTAGGGTATGAGGTGATATCTCTTGTTGTTGTTGCTGTTTTTATTTTTTTGGGGGGGCACACCCGGTGGCACTCAGGAGTTACTCCTGGCTCTGTGCTCAGAAATTGCTGCTCACTCAGGGGACCATATGGGGATAGAACCCATGTCTGTCCTGGGTCAGCCATGTGCAAGGCAAATGCCCTACCACTGTGCTACTATTCCAGCCCCTTATTGTTTTGATTTGCATCTTTCTGATGATTAATGATGTGGGGCATTTTTAAATGTGCCTTTTGGCCATCTGTATTTCTTATTTGAGTAAGTTTCTGTTTATCTCTTTATCCCATTTTTGGATAAAGTGTACTCTTATTTTTAAAGGTGTTAAGGGAAGGCCACAGTCTGTAGTGTTTGAGGACCAGGTGCTGATGGTTCTGTGGTTCCCATGGGCAAAACTGTACTTCAGATCCAGCTACAGAGTTCTTTGCTGCTCTAATTTTCAGAGTCCTTTCAGTTCAAACGTCAGCCTACATTTTTACCCATGCTCCCATTGGTAAATGAGGATACCTGCAGTTCCTCCCTCCTTCATGCAAAAGCACACAGGCCTGTCACATGAGCAGAACCTGGGGCAGGTGCTCATCCCTGATCCTTCTGGTGATTAAAAAGCACACAGTGGCACTTCCATCTGATGCTCTTGTCACTGGTAATTGGAACCAGGTGTATCAAGGAGGGCTCTTCCTCCTGACCCCGCCTAGCCCATATATAAATATATTTTCTTTTAATTGTAAATGCCTATTGACAGAGCAGTGCACGGCTGGGCAGGTACAAAATTAGCTTCTTATTTCCTTTCTCTATTTGCATGCTTTAGTTGATGCTTTCTTAGAAGTGTGTTCCTGACTTGCCTGCTAGTTTACAAGGAGAGGAAAGAAACATGGCTGTTAGGCTTTCCTCAGCAAACTCCTTTTTATTCCAGCAGGGAAGAATACCAATCAGAAAAAAAGGGTGACTGGGGTTCAATAACCCCCACTTGTGCTCAGGGAAGACCAAAGATTTAAGTGCTGTTTTTGAATCAAAATGTGATGTTTTTCTCTGCTTATTTTAAACCAGGGTTTTCTCTCTGATCTTGTTGACCTGCCTGGAACTGGTCTGTTCTATCCCCACCATGCCCACCCAGCTGGAGATGGCCATGGATACCATGATCAGAATCTTTCACCAGTACTCTTGCAAGGAAGAAAACAGATTCAAGCTCAACAAGGGGGAACTGAAACTACTCCTGCAACGAGAGCTCACAGAATTCCTCTCGGTGAGTTTGTCTCTGTTTCATTCAGTCCAGAGGGCCTGAGCGGGAAAGCCAGGACAGACCTTTTATTTTCCCCCATGCTGCCAATTTCAGTCTATTCTGTATTAAGATTTAAAACAGGAGGTTCAGGGTAGGAAGGAGGAAGCTCAATAGTAGAGTTTATGCCTTGCATGTGGAAGCCCTAGGCTCAATCCCTGCTATTTTCCACCTCTCAGAAATTAAAAATTGCAGAAAAAGCAACAGTTAGGGATCTTTTTGTTTGCTTGTTTGTTTTGTTTTCTTTTTGGGTCACACCCAGCAGCACACAGGGGTTACTCCTGGGTCTATGCTCCTGGCAGGCTCGGGGGACCACTACTGTCCTTCTGCATGCAAGGCAAATGCCCTACCTCCATGCTATCTCTCCAGCCCCAATAGTTAGGGATCTTTTTATATTTTTATTTTTTGGGAGGAGGCCACATTTGTTGGTGCTCGGTGATTATTCATAATTTTGTGTTCAGAAATCACTCCTAGTGATTCTTGGGGGACCATATGGGATACCAGATATCAAACCCAGGGCAGCTAAGTGCAAGGCAAGTATCCTACTCACTGTACTATATCTCCAGTTCCTAGGAATCTTCTGTTTTCTATGTTGATAGGCTTTGGCTGTTTCAGTACTGCTTATGATTAGACTTTAGAGTGTTACAAATTATATTTGAGGCTTCCATCAATTCAATATCTAGACACAAAATCGAAGAATCACAGCAACAGAATCACAAAAATATCATATATCAGGATCATGACTAGTTACATTAGTTACCCTGGAGCTTTTCTCCCCAGCTCTTTAATGAAGTTCAGGTAATGAATTTAGCCAGAAATGAAGTTGGGGGTACTTTATGATGTGGTGGTCAATTTGCCAATAAAAATATTTGTTAGCTAAGTACAATCTGACTGGACTTGATGGAATGAGTGTGTCTGGCCCACAAAGGGTTGGGTATTAAATTGATTTTCGTTACAAAGGAGTAGATCACTCAATGAATCAACAAAAGAAGATTTGTAGTCTGCTTTGCGGTCTGCTCTGATGTTCATTGAGCCACCTTAAATTGGTTCCATCACAACTGAGTCAATTCTATATGTATCAGATGGAACTAAACCTTATGTTCTGACCATAGTAATTGTGATTGTGATTGTCTCCTCTAAGGGAAAAAATTTAAGTAAAATAAAAAAATAAATGCTGGGAATCAAAAGGGCCTCATACAAAATCACTGAATTATATTATGAGCTCCCAAATAATTGTTGTTGTTGTTGTTGGTGGTGGTGGTGGTGGTGGTGGATTTTGGGTTTTGGGCCACACCAGGCCGTGCCTATGGCTTACTTGTGGGTCTGTGCTCGGGTTACTTCCTGGTAGGCCTCAGGGGACCACATTGAGAGCTGGAGATTAAACCTGGGTTTGCCACATGCAAGGTAATACCTTACCATCTGTACTTTCTCTCTAGTCCCTACTGACCTAGCAATTCTTCACAATACCTTTACATTATATTAGGAGTCTCCATGAACTCATAGATTGATTGGTTGCTTTTCCAGTTTGGCTATTAGATCATATTACATGTAGAATAAAAACACAGAAAGTCAAGACAAATATATTATTGTTTTTTGAGTAAGAAGACTTTGTTGGAGCTGGAGGATAGTACAGCTGGTATAGTTCTTGCCTTGTACTATCACCCCTTTTTGAGCCCAGTACTTCTCTACAGTGGCCCTGCTTTACTCTGCAACCAGAGAATATGGCCATGCCTTCATGGGATTTACTCTTTAGCATATCAGACATTGTACTAAGTGAGGATGTCAAGTATAAACTATATGTATCTCATTCAATATCTGGGACAAACTTATGCCAAAAAAATGATCTGAACTTTATACTTATAGAACCACACACATAGTACAATTGATAAAGCAAGTGCCTTGCAAATGGTCAACCTGGATTTGATTCCCTGTAGCCTATATGGTCCCTAAAACCCATCAGGGTGATTCCATCAAGGGTGATCCTAGCTTAGAGCTAGGAATAACCCCTGGCACTGCCAAGCACTGACAGAAGTAATTCCTAAGCATGTCTAGGTATGGCTTAAACAACAACAACAACAAAATATGTGGAACTGATATCAGAGAAATAGTTAAGAGGATAGGCACTTGCCTTGCATGCAGTCAACCCAGGTTTGATCCCTGTGTACCATATAAAATCCCTAAGCACAGCCAGAGTGATTCCTGAGGACAAAACTAGGAGTAAGCAAGGTGTGGCCTCAAGCAGAAAAAAAGTGTGGACATATCTCTTAAACTTGGGGGGGAAATTATTTTCCTTATTTTGCGAATGTTTCTTGGGTTTGGATCACACCTGGTGATGCTCAAGGGTCACTCCTGGCTTGTCGCTCAGGATTAACTCCTGGCAATGTGTGGGAACCATATAACAGGCCAGGGATCGAGCCCAGGTTGACTGCATGAAAGGCAAGTGCCCTACTTGCTGCACTATTGCTCTAGCCTACAAGTAGTAAAAACTTGACATATTAAATAAACTGTTCAAAGTTCCATGGTTGATACATAGCAGAACTATATATATACACACACCTATAACTATATATCATAGGCCATATGTTTTGGGGACTTAAAAGTCTTTTTTTCTATAAGTTCTAGTACCCCTCTGTGTCCAGACTCCAAGATGCTGCACAAGTTCTGTGAATCAAGTTCAACATCCCTGGCTCCTTTTGCTGCACTGCTGTTTGCTTTTCTGGGTCTTTAGGTCTGAACCAGGAAAAAAGGCAAGATTCATTTAATTTTTGCCTGGCTCAAACCTTCTGTACCCTTTAGTGATTTCTAAAATAGGCTCTTAGTAAAGTGGACATTAACAATTTTAATGAATGGGAATTTTGTGTCCTGATGAGTCCTCTTAGTCTGAGAGTGAGAAATGTTCATTTTTTTTCCTTTTAGTGTCAGAAGGATCCACAGTTGGTAGATAAGATAATGAAGGACCTGGACGCCAACAAGGACAATGAAGTGGACTTTAACGAATTCGTAGTCATGGTGGCAGCTCTGACAGTCGCTTGTAATGACTACTTTGTAGAGCAATTGAAGAAGAAAGGGCAATAAAATCATACCCTAATATCAATATTTAATATATACAAGTTCACTTATTCTTCACCTAAAAACCCTCCAGCTCTAGAGTGATAAGAATGCCATTGAAGGGCCCGGAGAGATAGCACAGCAGCGTTTGCCTTGCAAGCAGCTGATCCAGGACCAAAGGTGGTTGGTTTGAATCCCGGTGTTCCATATGGTCCCCCGTGCCTGCCAGGAGCTATTTCTGAACAGATAGCCAGGAGTAACCCCTGAGCACTGCCGGGTGTAGTCCAAAAACAAACAAACAAACAAACAAACAAAAAAGAATGCCATTGAAGACACAATAGACATAATTAGTTGCTGACATTAATAAATGACAGACACATTAATATATCGAACCTTAAGTCAACATTTCATTTTTTACATGTCCAACTAGAAATTTTTCTATACTATTCATAATGCATTTTTTTCATGGAGATCAAAAAAGAGAACACTAGACAAATGTAGCTACTTTCAGATGATACTGGAACTTAGCAAATGTCCAATAAACTTTCATCCTTAAATTGGGGAGTTCTTACCTTTTAAAGAAATTAGATGGCTCCACCACCCCACTTAGAATTCAAAGGAACTGCCAGAAAAATACTGATTCACAGAAGAAATTCCTTTTTCAGTAAGTCAGGTCAGGTCAGGGAAGGGGTAGTTCTGGCCTGGTGCTCTTTGGCACTGAGGTACACTCCCTCCATGACTTCTTAGACATATTGCAAGGCAAATACTTCCATGGTTTCCCAGGGCTTCCCTGGGGCTGGGTGGCAGTTACTGGGCAGGTGTCTTCTGGTTTCTGTCCTGTCTGTCTGGTGTACACTACACCTTGTGGTCCCATACTTTCAATAAAAGACTTGAACATAAAATCCTTGTTTTGAGTTTTGCTTTGTGTCAGGGTTTTAGACTATGACAGATCTTTTGGAGTATTTAAGAAGGAATATATATATATATATATATATACACACAAATATATACACACATATACCATATACATGCATATTTAGAACACATCTGAATACCTGGCAGTGCTTAAGGGCTGTTCCTGGCTCTGTGCTCTGTACTTAGGATTCATGCCTGGTGGTGGGTGGGGGACCATATGTGGTGCTAGGGTTAGAACCAAGGTCAAAGACACATGCTAGGCAAGTGCTTTAATTCTTGTTCTCTTTATTTAAACTATTTGTTTTTTTGAGTCACACACAGTGGTTTTCAGTGCTTACTTCTGGTTGAGCTCAGGAATTGTTTCTAGCTGGGGCTCATGGGATCACATGTATTGCTAGGAATCAAACCTGAGCTGACTGCACATTGCAAATGCTACTGTATTTTTTCAGCCTAGTATTTATACCTTTGAACACATACTCCTGACGTCTGGATAAAAAAAAAAAAAAAAAAACGTATATGGAGAGGGCCAGGGTAGTGGAAACCAATTTGAGGCTATTTCTGGAGCCTGGGAGAAAGACAGAATGTTTCAGGGTATATTGGAGCCATGGAAGTCAGGAAGATAAGCCAATTTCAGGGGCTGGGGGCTGATGAGAGTTGTGGGTGATCTGGGCTTGTTATTGATCAGAGAGTACCCAGGGCAGGAACACTACACTAGTGCCATAGCAGTGTGCTGGCTCCTTGTTTTCCATCTCTTAGGAGACTGATTCCAGCAAGAGCGTCACAACCGCCCCCCAAGATAATCTGGATATGGATCTATAGCTGGGACTCTCATTGATTGTTGCCTTCAACTGTAGAACAAAAAACTTGGATGGTTAAACTAAGATAGCAAGTGTCTGGAAAATAGTAAGTGCTTGGTCAGAGGTAACCATGGTGATAAAGATGACAACAGGGTGATAGTGCCAACTTCTCTGGTGCAGTCAGTTTCATTGAACAAAACAATGGTGTTGCTGTTGGGTTGGCTTAGCTGGATTTTGGTGTGTTTTTGTTTGTTAGTTATCCAGGCTTTTCCCTGGCTTTGTGCTTAGGGTCACTCCTGATGGGGCCAGGGACTATATGGGGCTGCTGGGGATCAAATCTAATTTGGTCACATGCAAGGCAAACTCTACCTGTTGTAGTATCATTCCAGGCTCCCCAAATCACAGATTTTATTAAATTTACTTTCTCCACTTGATGCCTAAGAGACATCTACCAGCTGCCTGCCACAGGAAAATGCCGTATTTCTTCTCTAGCATTCCATATGGTCCCCCAAGCCAGGAGCAATTTCTGAGCACATAGCGAGGAGTAACCCCCAAGTGTCACCAGGTGTGGCCCCAAAACCAAAACAAAACAAAAAATCAGTAGCAGAAAAATATTACAAAATTCTCTACACCCATTAATAGTGTGTGAAAACATGAAAACAATACATACCTAAATAAATGATAAATCAAAAAATGTTGAAAATACGGGGCCGGGAAGGTGGCGCTAGAGGTAAGGTGTCTGCCTTGCAAGCGCTAGCGTAGGACGGACCGCGGTTCGATCCCCCGGCGTCCCATATGGTCCCCCCAAGCCAGGGGCGATTTCTGAGTGCATAGCCAGGAGTAACCCCTGAGCGTCAAACGGGTGTGGCCCAAAAACCAAAAAAAAAAAAATGTTGAAAATATGTTAAACTTAATGAAAAGTAAAATATAGCATATCAAAATCTGTAGGACACACTTAATAGATTCTGAGAGAGTTTTGTAATACTAAATTCTTTTTTTTTTTTTTTTTTTTTGGTCACACCAGGCAGTGCTCAGCTGTTACTCCTGGCTCTGCACTCTAAAATTGCTCCTGGCAGGCACGGGTGACCATATGGGATGCTGTGATTTGAATCACCCTCCCTCCTGATCTGTTGTGTGCAAGGCAAACACCCTATTATTGTGCTATCTCGCCACCCCCCATAAACTCTTATATTATAAAATAGGAAATAGTCTAATCAATATTTGACAACATTATATGTAAAGCTATAATCATCTTGAAATAAGATGTACCCAATACTTTCATTATATCAAAGACAAAGTACTGTTAGTGGCTATTTATGCTTCTCATTTTCTGTGTTATAAACAGTGCTGCAATATCAATATCAATCCTTACACATATATCTGTGCAAAGTTTTAGAAGCTGTATCAGTTAAATTTTGCTGCCATAACAATGCCATAGCACTGAGTACTATGGTAACAATAGGATGTAGGGGCCAGAAAGATACTCTCTCTCTCTCTTTCTCTCTTTCTCTCTCCTCTCTCTACCCTCTCTCCCCCCCTCTATTCCTCCCCCTTTTGGGTTAGGTCCTCACCTTTATTTATCTTAATGAAGTGACAGGACAGGAAAGTCAGCTCCAAGAATGCATGTAACAAGCCTAGATTAGATTACTGGCACTGCATAGTCCTTAAACACAAGTTAGGAGTAGACCCTGAAAACTTCTGAGTATGTTTCAAAAACCGAAAACCAAAATGCAAACAAATGCAATAATATTAGGTACTAGGACTTCAATAGATAAATTTTGAATAGTTCAGTCCATAGAAAATTCTACTTGTGGAATTAATTCCTAAAACTGAAAATGACTTGTTAATTCATGTTCAATACATTAAAAATTACTTTTTTTTTCTTGGTTTTTGGGCCACACCCGGCTGTACTCAGGGGTTACTCCTGGATGTCTGCTCAGAAATAGCTCCTGGCAGACACGGGGGACCATATGGGACACCGGGATTCGAATCAATCGCCTTTGGTCCTGGATCGGCTGTTTGCAAGGCAAATGCTGCTGTGCTATCTCTCTGGGCCCAAAAATTACTATATTTATGTTGTAAATTTTCCATTTGATCTATCAATTTATATTCCAATCATTTCTATGATAATCTTGATTTTCTACATTTTACTAACACTTTTTTAACTTTATTATTAATATTCTGAATTTTCAATTTGCATTTTTTGTTTGGATTTTTGGTTTTGGATCACACCCGACAGCACTCAGGGGTTACTCCTGGCTCTACACTCAGAAATCACACCTGGCAGGCTTGGGGGACCATATGGGATGCCGGGATTCAAAGCACCGTCCTTCTGCATGCAAGGCAAATGCCCTACTTCCATGGTATCTCTTTGGCCCCTCAATTTGTATTCTTAATTTTTTTTTTATTTTGAAGGGCTCCCTAGGAGTGTTAGAGGGGGTCACTCCTGATAATATTCAGCCAACAGAACTGGAATATTTAGTTCTCAGGTTCAGGGATATGGTGCTACTTAGGCCTATAGATACTCTGGAACCACCAAGCTATTACCCAATGAATCTTGGGGAGTGGGAGGGTGGGCCCTGTTGGATCAAGATGCATATCCGAGCTATTAACATTTTTCTGAATATTTTTTATATTTTTATAGATTTGTTAACTATGATATTTAACTGAAAAGCACATTTCCCTTCAATTAATGTTAGAAGCTGGATTCACAGTAAAGTCTTTTTCCCACATTGGCTTTTGCACAGAGTAATGATTTAACATTGGTTTCTGCCTCCCTTAGGAAGAACATGCCTGCTTGACTTCTATGCAAGGCTGTACTTCTGACTCTAATGAAGTGCTACTCATTCTCCACGCAGCACAGAAATAGCCACTCAGCACGGTGCTTACACCTACAGTAAATGTGTCCAATTTAGACATTACAGTAATCTCATTACAATTTACACAGCCATTGGCTGGATCTCAGGTGCCTATGTGTAGCTGATGTCAGGACTTCCTGAGGGTTCATCAAGGGCTAAAGAAAGTAGAGCGTGTCTTTGAAAAAGAAGACTTGTTCTCAGGAGGGGGTCTGCCTGGAATAGTATTCCTGACTTTAGCAGGGGAGATGAGAGCCAGTGGCTCACAGGGAAAGAACAGTGGGGACATACCTCTACCATCATCAGTCCCTGGGGTGCACGAAGAGACCAATTAATGAATTCTCTGATCTACCATATCTTAAGGCAATAGTCACAAGAATTATTCTTTGTGTCTGTGAAAATGGAAACTATCTTTTAAATCAAATTTAATATTTTATTAAGACACTGATTTACAAAGTTACTTACAGTTTAATTTTAGGCAGGCTATATTCCAGCACTAGTCCCACCACCAGTGTCAATTTCTCTCCAACAGTGTGGACTTTATTTATTTATTTATTTATTTATTTATTTATTTATTTATTTATTTATTTATTTTTGGTTTTTGGGTCACACACGGTGATGCTCAGGGATTACTCCTGGCTATTTGCTCAGAAATCGCTGGTTTGGGGGACCATATGGGACACGGGGGGATAGAACTGCAATCTGTCCAAGGCTAACGCGGGCAAGGCAGACGCCTTACCGCTGGTGCCACTGCTCCTGTTATTGTCACAATTAATATATAAATAAAAATTATTTATCAATATATATTCTCTGCCAAACCCCTCATTTTCATAATTATCTTAAAATAATTTTTACTCTTACTTAGTTTCACTTGGTTAAATACCAACCACGATTCACAAATTGCACTGGGCTGCTAAGCCTTTACAATTTACTTTCTTAGTGGTCTTTTTCATTGGACCCATTGCCCAGGACCCAAGTCATGTGGAAAGTCCTGTTTCTAAAGTGGTTACTTGCTTCTTTGTCATTTTATTTCATTGGTTCACATGGCACCACATTTCTTTTCAATGGAAGGTAATCTTCAGAGTCTGGAATAACTCCTAAGCATCTTCAGGTGCATCCCAAGAAACAAAACAAGCAAAGTAACCTAGGTTCCATTGGTAAGCTGCTGCAGGACTTTCAAGAAAGTGTTATCTGGAAAAAAAAAAACTTAATTTTTTTTTTTTTTTTTTTTGGTTTTTGGGCCATACCCAGCGGTGCTCAGGGGTTACTCCTGGCTGTCTGCTCAGAAATAGCTCCTGGCAGGCACGGGGGACCATATGGGACACCGGGATTTGAACCAACCACCTTTGGTCCTGGATTGGCTGCTTGCTAGGCAAGCAAGATAGCTGTGCTATCTCTCCAAACTTAATTTTTTAAAGATAAAATTTACCTGAGCTTGGGAGGTAAATTAGTAGTAGAAAACATCTGGGACTTGAAATTCAGGCTTTTACATGACATAGATGAGAAATGAGCAAAGTAGGTCCCAAATAGAGAGAAATATGAGAAAACAGAGAGGAACTGAATGAGAAAAATGCAATAGAGAAAATACCAGGCTAGTGAAATCTGACTCATGTTTATTTCTTAAGATATTAAAATTCCACGGCCTGTGTGTGATAGCACGGTGGTAGGGTGTTTGATTCCTGGCATCCCATATAATGCCCTAAGCCTGTCAGGAGAAATATAGTCTGATCATTGCCAGGTATGGCACAAAAACAAAAACAAACCAATGTTAAGATTCCAGCAAGGGGGACTGGCAAGGTGGCGTTAGAGGTAAGGTGTCTGCCTTGCAAGCGCTAGCCAAGGAAGGACAGCGGTTCGATTCCCCCAGTGTCCCATATGGTCCCCCCAAGCCAGGGGCGATTTCTGAGTGCTTAGCCAGGAATAACCCCTGAGCATCAAACGGGTGTGGCCCAAAAAATAAAAAACAAAACAACAACAACAACAACAAAAAATGATTCCAGCAAGGAATTTGAGTTGGATTTTCCCTCTAACCTACAACAACCAAACTTCAAAATGTACCTGTCAAGGAGGCAGACTAGTGGGTAGGGATGAAGTGAGAGGGAACCTGATAACATTGGTGGAGGGAAGATGACTTCAGTGATGGAACATTGTATGCCTGAAACTCAACAGTGAATAACTTTGTGTGATTTTTTACACTTTTACACAGAGAAAGGAAAAGATCCCCTGGAAGAGTTGCAAAGCTATCTACTTTATGCTTTTGCTTTGTATTATTGATCAGAGGGCCACATTGGGTAACGCTCAGAGGTTACACCTGGGAGCTGTTCCCAAGAGTGCTGGGGGACCAAGTGGTGCTGGGAACTGAATCTGGGCTTTTCACATACCAAACATGTGCTCTAACCCCTTGATCAATCTCTCCCGTCCCACTTGATTTTTCTTAGAAATTTCCACAGTAAGTTCTAATGCTCCTCATGCTGACCTACAAAGTCACTGGGCTCTATTTCTTACCTTTTTCTTTATCCTCAAGTCACCCTATGCCAATGCCACTGGTATATCTATATCCAATCCATGTCACTGGGTCTAAATTTGCCATCTTTTTTTTTTTTTTTTTTTTTGGGCCACACCCTGTGACGCTCAGGGGTTACTCCTGGCTATGCGCTCAGAAGTTGCTCCTGGCTTCTTGGGGGACCATATGGGACTCCGGGGGATCGAACCTCGGTCCGTCCTAGGCTAGCGCAGGCAAGGCAGGCACCTTACCTCCAGCGCCACCGCCCGGCCCCCTAAATTTGCCATCTTGGATGTCACACTGCACTTACTCACTGCCCTTGGCCTGCAAATGAGTTCCTCATTTTTTCCAGCTTGGTTCAAATGCCTCTTTCTCCAGGAAGCCATTGTGCCTTCTGCTCTAAAGAGCTACTCCCAGGACAGGAATATGTCTCAAATGCTACATGTTAACTACTGTATGCCTAAAATGATAGTTCTAGAAAGGGAAATTATAGAATGGTGAGTATCAAAGTGTTCAATATGGTACCGAGTTTAGGTCTTCAGCTTTTGCTTTTTCTTGGCCACACCCAGAGGCACTCAGAGGTTACTCCTGGTTATGCACTCAGAAATTGCTCCTGACTTGGGGGACCATGTGAGACTCTGGGATTCGAGCCATTTGGGACTCTAGGATTTAAATCACCATTTGTCCTGGATAGGCTGCTTGCAAGACAAATATCCTATGGCTGTGCTATCGGTCCAACCTCTATTTATAATTTTTAATGATAATAATAATAATTTTGGTTTTGGGGCCACACCTGGTGATGCTCAGAGATTACTCCTGGATCTGCACTCAGAAATTGCTCCTGGCTTGGGGGATCATATGGGACACTAGAGGATGAAACTGTGGTTTGTCCTAGGCTAGCACAGGCAAGGCAGATGCCTTACCACTTGCGCCACCGCTCTGGATAACAATTATTTTTTGATTAAGGGTTCTGTGTGCATATTATCTTCCATGCAATATAGTCAGCAGTGCTCAGGACTCACTCCTGGCAATCTCAGGGGACCATCCCTGATGCCAGGGATTGAAGATGGGTCAGCTTTGCTCAAGGCAAACACCCTACCCACTGTTCTATCACTCTGGCCCCAAAGGAAACATTTTTTTACATTCTCAAGAGCCCAAGCCCAGGGGAGTTTGCCAATTTTAATTGACTCCAGCTTTTAATTTTCTGCAGGCGGGTTTCACCCTTACCCTCTTTATTGATTTCAAATATCCTTACCAAGCTTCTGAGTCAAACTGCCTCCTTTGTTTAAAAAAGGGTCTACATCCCTGTCAGGTATAGAGCCGCCTCAATAAGTTCCAGCTGGTTGCTTCTGCCAGGGCAAAGGAAACAAGGACTGTAATGGGGCCATCAATAGTCTCCTTGCAGGCTGGGGACATAGCCGAAAGAAGCCTGACATTTTAACATCTGGTTGCTGCTCCTGTCATCATCCTTGGCAGAACCAAATGGAAGCTTTGTGGTGCTGTGGCTTTGGAGCTCATTTTGAAAATGAAATGCTGCCATTTCAAGGTCAGGAGAGCATTCTTTTTCTTGTTTATTTTGTTTTGTGTTTTGAGCTACATCTGGCAGTGTTCAGGGTTTACTCCTGACTTTGTGCTCAGGGATCACTCTTGACTTAAGGGAGCTTGTGGGATACCAAGGATTGGATCTGGCTCAGCTGCGTGTAAGTAAGTGCCTTACCTATACTTCTATCTCTCTGGCATCACTCCCTATATTCTGAAGAGCTGCCAGGCCTAGCCTCTGGAACATCTCTACAGCCGTGGCCGCAATCTCTCCAGCAATCCCTCTACTGCTTGTTCTCAAGCTTGAACAGGGCTGTGACCTGTGTTCTGCAAGCCCACATTTTGCAAAGGAAGAAAGTGCAGTTCACAGACAGTACACAGCTCAGGTCTCAGTGCGCTCCTTGCACAAATCAAACTCTATTTCTTTTTGTGTTTGTTTTGTTTTTGGGCCACATTCGTTGACGCTCAGGGGTTACTCCTGGCTATACGCTCAGAAATTGCTCCTGGTTTGGGGGACTGTATGGGACACTGGGGGATCGAATCGAGGTCTGTCCTAGGCTAGCGCGCGCAAGGCAGACACCTTATCCCTTGCGCCACCTCTCCGGCCCCTCAAACTCTATTTCTAGGAGACTAGCAGGCAAAGCTAAGTGTGATCCAGGCCACAGGGCCAAAGATTGTGTTACAGAGAGGAGGAAACTTGGATTAACTCTTCTTCAATCTGTATCAGGAAGCTCTTTTCGTCTATCTATTTAGTTTCTGTTTCAGGGTCACACCCACAGTGCTTGAGATTGATTCTCATTGTGCTTGAATTGAACCCACACTTCCTGAATGCAAAGCATGTGCTTCCACCTTCTGAGGAACAAAAAGTTTTTGGCAATGCTAAAGGTACTATGAGATTCAGGAATCTAACCAGAGCCTCCTGCATAAAAGATGTGCACTAGCCCTTTGAGCTCTCCACCCAGCAACAGCAGGAAGTCCTTCCTTTATTTTAAAAAATTGTTTTAATATTTGGGGCTATACTGGGCAGTTTGTCTAACTTTTTGCTCTGCATTCAGGGATCACTTCTGGCAGTGCTCAGGAGACCATATGGGATGTTGGGATTGAACCTTGGTTGGCTGACATATGCAAGGCAAGCATCCTACCCTTTGTACTTTCTCCAATCTCCTCTGAAGCAGGAAGTTCTTTATTGAATTCCTGACATCCTAAACGAGATACCATCATCCAGCTCTGAAAAATTCAGATTAGTGCCCCGAATGGAGCTGCTTTAACATCACCTTTAGAGTAATTCTAATTTTCCAGAGCTTTGTTCTATTGATCTCCAGTTCTGATTGACCATAGATATTCTGAGCAACTGACCATATGTTTGAAGCTTACTTCAAATACAGGATGGGTAGGGAGGTCCTGAGAACAGGATGGCATTTATAGTCCTACAATTTCTTAGGATGATTCCACTTGGGAGATGACTGAGGACCCACTGAATTAGTATTTCTTAAAAGCCAATCTGGCAAACTTCATGTGGACTAATCCAGGGCCAGTTCAGAACAGGAAGGAGGGCTACAAAAACCAGAGGAGCCTAGCCTGCAGCCTGGAAGGCATTTGCGTGCTAAAACTGAGGACTCTGTCACCTGCAAGACATGTTTGAGTTCCCCTTAAAGGGGACCTCTGAGTCTCTTTAGTGATGACTTGCCTCTTCTGGTGGAGAAACAGTTGTATACTCAGCTCTATTAATGAGTTTGCCCCCAATTTAGGATACATTCACTCTTTTTTCCCTTTTGGTACACACTTATGCTATCTTAAGCAGAATCATAAAAGAACCCCCAAACTTCAACATACATCAGTTGAGGTTACCTTATATTTTTGTACATGGATGTGTTCTGTTGGTGGCATTAAAATAGAGACAACAGGGCCGGAGAGATAGTGCAGCGGTAGGGCGTTTGCCTTAGATGCTGAAGGACGGTGGTTCGAATCCCGGCATTTCATATGGTCCCCCTAACCCACCAGGAGCCATTTCTGAGCAGAGAGCCAGGAGTAACCCCTGAGTGCTGCCAGGTGTGACCCAAAAACCAAAAATAAAATAAAATTAAGACAAGAGGCTGTTCTGAGGTGGAGGAGACAACTCATAAGTCAAGGGGCATATATTATCTGCACAAGACCCAAAGGTCAACCCCTGTACTTAGGGGCCCCTGAGTGATGTTGCCATGGGGTTATGGGGTTATTGAACATTCTAGCCTGGCTGGATGAGGATTGCTGGAAGTGGTCCTTGTATCCCCTAAACACTGCTTAGGGGTCCTCTCCCTGTCCTCCAAATAAGACATTTCTGAAGTCAGTGTGTCTGTAGTCAATGTCTTTAAATATGTCAAGCCCAGGAACAACAACAAAAAAAAAGTGAAAAGAGAAATAACCAAGCCTCCACTTTTCAGGCAATTTTTACTTCCTCCAGGGACAGTGATATTTTATAAGGAGTTATTTGAGGTTTGCTGGTGAGTCCTCCAAGGAAATACAAATACCTTAAACTCACATAAGGTGATTACTTCTCTTCTTATATAAGTACTCAGAGCAACTTCTTGTTCATTCAATAAACTTCTGAGAAAGGAAATAATATTTAACTGCAATGACTAGATTTCTTCTTTATTTTACTTTATTTGAGCACTGTGGTTTACAAAGTTGTTTCAGTCATTCAATGTTCCAAAACTAATCCTACCACTAGGGTGACCTTCCATCCCCCATTGTTTCTTTTCCTCCCAGACCACAGCCTGCCTTTTTAGCAGGCACGAAATATTTTATTGTTTTTGAACAATAACAAAATGGCAAATGGAGTTATTGAAAATAATTTTATTTAAAAATTGTGAAAACTGTTAATGTCATAACAGGTTATTAAAGTCATTGTCAGAGGGTTCACTGAACTATTTAGTTAATTAAGCCCTTTGTGCTATTATTTTTGTTTATTGAGCTTAATTGACGTCTACATTACTTTCCCATCTAATTTGCTGTTGTCAGTATTGTGGAATTTGGAGGTGTTGCTTTAGTATCTGTTGAACTGGGATGGTTCTTGGCCCAACCCCTCTCTTCAGTTTTTAGCCCGAAGATCAGTGTACCCATGAGTTGCATCTGCATGGCTTGGCATCTCTTCCAAGATTAGTTGTGAAGCCATGGAGATGGGCTATTGTTTACAAGGTGTCAGCTATGAGATAGTGTGGCTGCTGGGGCTTCCAGCAGTATGGAATGTAAGAAAGGGCTTGAAACACTGAAAACCAGAGTTTTCAGCTCAAAAAACAATGTACCTGGAAGTTCTGTTGGTATCTCTTTAGAGATTGGTTGTTAAACAGTGAAGTTGGGCCATGTAGATGGCAGTGTAACTATACTTTTAGACTGGAAACAGTGCTTGTCCAATTATAATTTTTTCCCTTGATTTTTTAAAAATAAGTAAATTCTTGTGGCTGGAGAGATAGTATGGAGGGAGGGCATTTGCCTTGCATGCAGTAGGACGGTGGTTCAAATCTCAGCATCCCATATGGTACCCCGAGTCTGCCAGGAGCATAGTCTGTCTGAGCATAGAGCCAGGAGTAACCCCTGAGCACTGCCAGATGTGACCCAAAACCAAAGAAACAAAGCAAACCAAAAAAGTAAATTCTTTAATTGAATCATTGTGAGATGCAGTTACAAAGTTGTTTACAATAGAGTTTCAGTCATACGGGCCGGAGAGATAGCATGGAGGTAAGGCATTTGCCTTGCGTGCAGAAGGTCGGTGGTTCGAATCCAAGCATCCCATATGGTCCCCCGAGCCTGCCAGGAGCAATTTCTGAGCATAGAGCCAGGAGTGACCCCTGAGCACTGCCGGGTGTGACACCCACCCACCCCAAAAAAGAGTTTCAGCCATACAGTGTCCAATACCCTTCACCAGTGCACATTTCCTGCCATCAATATCCTTCTGTCCTCTCCGCTGTCTTCTTCCCTACACGTCTCTCTCCTCTCTCACTCTCTTTTGTTTGTTTTTTTCCTTTTAGACACAGTGGTCTGCAATGTTGTTAGTGATGGAGTATTATGTATATCACTTGAACCCCTTTCAGCACTCAGTTCTTGTCCAGTGTGATCATTTATAACTATCATTATCATAATGGTCCTTTTTCTGCCCTAAGTGTACTGTCCCACACTTTGTGGCAAGCTTCCTACCATGGGTTGGTCCTCCCAACCCTCATCTCTGTTGTCTTCCAATTATGTTTTGTGCCCAGTAGAGCAAAGGCTTCTGGCATGTTTTTCAGTTAATTAAACAACTCAATATGAAAAATTAAGATGATCATTAGTGGTGCTCTCTTCTGAGTTGCCAAAGCAGTTCAGGCTGAACTTATGAGGTGCATTTCTTTTCCTTAACTTATGGGGTACACTCTCTTTCTCTTTCATGTTTCCTATGCTGAGGGTTCATTTCTGGCAGTGTCCAGGAGTCCATGTAGTAGTAGGGATTAAAATGCTTTGCATTTCCTTCATGCACTCAACTCAGAGATAGCCTGACCTGTCTCTCTGACTCTATTTTTCTATATATTCTAAACAAAACTATTTTTACTTCACTAGAAAAAGTCATACAGATTGTCATCACTTTTTAGATTTCCCCTAGCACAGAGAGATGAAGGCATCACCTTATAGTGCACATTGAAAAATGCAGTTGCCTTTGTCAGACTGCTATAACCATAAGACAGTGTCATTTATTGCTTCTAATGCTGAATGCTGGGAGGGCCAAGATCAAGGGGACAACTCTTTGGATTCCTGGCACTAGTCTACATTCTGAATAACCAGCAGGCCTCTTCTGGCTGTGCCCTTACATAATGGGGAGACCCAGTGAGCTCCTACTCTGATATCTTCTCCCTTGCTTTCAAGAATTCAGTCCCATTGCAGGGACCCCACCCTCAGCTCTTCCTCTAAATCTAATGACTCAACCAAAGCCCCACTGCCAAATACTATCACAGTAGAGAACTCCTGGATCTTCAATACCAGGTTTGAGGGTGACACAGAAAGCCTCTAACAGGTGGTCTTACTTATAGCTATGGAGAATAGTTGAGACTTGCCAGAGACATAGATATGGCAGCCATCTAAGTGGGGAATCTGAGAGCACTTACAATGAGACTGCAGCTCACAGGAACCCAATACTCATAGGCAAAGTGCAGGCTGGAGAATAAGGTGGTTCCACTTATAGAAGGGGTAGGAAACTTTTTTCTGCTGAGGGCAATTTGGATATATGTAACATCATTTGTGGGCCATATAATATAGGCAGAAGGGACACAGGCAGCCTATGAGAATACAAGTATCTATCTACCCTGTCATGCACTGGGGCCTGTCTTCAGGATTTTACCAAGACTTATATAGCTGCAGACTGAAAGTTTCCCACCCCTGAGTTATAGGCTTTCCTCTTTATCCCTTCTCCCCTCCTTCTCGTCTCTATGCTTTTCTCTCTTTCTTTTTTAGTCTTTTTGTTTGTTTGTTTGTTTGTTTGTTTGTTGGGTCACACCCAGTGATGCTCAGGGTTTACTCCTGGCTCTGAGCTCAGAAATTGCTCCTGGCAGGAACAGGGGACCATATGGAATGCCGGGATTTGAACCACCCTCTGTCCTGGATTGGCTGCGTGCAAGGCAAATGCCCTACCACTGTGCTATCTCTCTGGCTCCTTTATTTTTATTAGTTTAAGCAACATGGTTACAATATGTTAAATTTTATGGTCTTGATTTAATTTGTGGTCTTAAACCTACTGCATCTCACCATTATCAAAGTGCTTCATGTTACCTCTAATATACCTCTTCCTCCCCCAACCTCACCCCACAGCTCTACTCCACTCCCCATCCCATACTGCCTTTCTTGAACCCTGTTTGGTCATCTGAGCTCTGCAATCCAGAGGGTTTGCCATTGTGTGATACTATCTTTACTTTTTTTTTTTTGTTCAATACCCATAGATCAGTGAGATCATCTGGTCTTTGTCTTCTCTGTCTGATTTATTTTGCTTAGCATGATCCCCTCTAGTTCCATTCAATTTGCAAGATTTTATCTTTTCTTATAACTTCACAGTATTCTGGTCTATATATTATAATTTCTTTATTATTCATCTATTGTACATTTCCACCTAAGTCTTCCTGTGTAAAATTTGATACTGGCCTGTAAACACACACACACACACACACACACACACACACACACACACACACACACGGTAGACTAGGATTATAGTCTATAACAGTGCTGATTATCTCCAAGTGGAAAAATAATGGGTTATTCTATTCTTTTTTCATTCATCTATGATTTAGTTTTTAAAGTGGCCTCTATCTATAGATGCCCCAAGCCTCTCAAAATATCTTCTTACAAATGTCAGTTGCCAGACTGCAGCCATAGCACAGTTGGTAGGCCATTTACTTCACATGCTGCTAACCTCGGCTGACCTGGGTTCGATCCCAGGGATACTGTATGATTGTATGGTTTCCTGAGCCTGTCAAGAACAATTTCTTTTTTTTTTTTTAGGCCACACCCATTTGATGCTCAGGGGTTACTCCTGGCTATGTACTCAGAAATCGCCCCTGGCTTGGGGCGACCATATGGGACGCTGGGGGATCGAACCGCGGTCCGTCCTATGCTAGCACTTGCAAGGCAAATACCTTACCTCTTGTGCCACCTTCCCGGCAAGAACAATTTCTGGGGGCCGGGCGGTGGCGCTGAAGGTAAGGTGCCTGCCTTGCCTGCGCTAGCCTTGGACGGACCGCGGTTCGATCCCCCGGTGTCCCATATGGTCCCCCAAGCCAGGAGCAACTTCTGAGCACATAGCCAGGAGTAACACCTGAGCATTACCGGGTGTGGCCCAAAACCCCCCCAAAAAAAGAACAATTTCTGAGCTCAGAGGCAGAAGAAACCTCTGAGCGCTGTCTGGAGTTATCCCCAAACAAAACAAAACAAGTCAGTTGCCTTTCAAAGGTCAGTTGTGGAACCAGAGAAATGGTTTCAAAGACTAGAGCACAAGTTTTGCATGTGGTATCCCTGAGCTCGATCCCTGGCACCATATGACCCCTGAGCATCCTGCAGGAGGAACCCATCCAGTATGGTTCCTCCCCAGTCAAAAAAAAAATGCACAAAAAGTCACTTGTGTTATACCAGCATATTTTAAAATAGGCTATAAATTCCAACATCAGATTAATATAATGTAAACTTCTTTGTTCATCACTCTGTAAGTTGATATAAAGTTCATTATTGTTTCTTTGGGTTGGGGTAGAGCTGTATAGTAGATTTAATATTCCACAGGTACCTCCTAAATAATAAGGTTAAGTTGGAAAAGGAGTGTTTTTCTGCACTTTCCCCCAGGCTTTCAGCAACATGAGATTTGACACTCTTATCATGCAGAACAGAAGTGCAGGGCATTTATGAGACCCCAGTTAGAAACTTGCCACCCCACTGGTTTACCTACCATTCCCTCCCACAAACAATGACTTCATCATTGCCCTTTTCAAAGAAAACTATTAATTTATTCATTAACTTTACAAAATTAAATGAAGCTAGGCTTATTTTTTGGCTAATAGGGTTTGAAAAGACAGATTAAAAAAATAAAAGGAGAAGAAAAGCTGTTAATGATCTTTGGTAACATTTAAAATTTCAGCACAGTGGCTTAGTACCAGTGGGAGCTAAAACTAATTAGAAATCAAAATTATGCCCACTTCATCAATGCTAACATAAATCCAAAGGAAAACAAAGAGGTGCTTTTGTAATGAACTATAATTCAGTGTAATAATCTTAGGTCTTGCTATTTGCAACTGTGGGCATGGTTTTTCTTTTTTCTCCTTTTAAAAGAATGCTCAAACGTGTATTTTGGAAAGAGTCAACAATTTGTTAAGTTCGGTGAAGAATGAGATGATTCAAAGATGAGGGAGAAAAGAGAGGGTCAGAGGGAGAGGAGAGGTGATGGCAAACAGCTACTCAGGGATCCAGCAAGAGAGCTGAAAGGGGGTTCACATCAAGTATGGGCTGACCAGTGACCCTGACCTACATGGCCCCCAGTGTCAGGCTATGGCTGGTGACGCCTGAATACTCCCATTTTGAACATACCACTAGGTGGAGCACAAAACCACAGGGGTCCACACAGTGCTGAGTGAGGCTGAAGTGGCTCTGGGTTCCCCAAGCAGCTGAGGGCTCATGTGGTTGTTGTTTTGGGGGGGGGGGTGTTTATTTTATTTTATTTTATTTGGGGGGTTGGGGAGGATGCACACTGAAGAATGATTATGATTTACTCCTGGCTCTGTGCTACCAGGAATCACTCCTGGTAGTCTTCTTGGAGACCACTGGGGCTGCCAGGGATCCAAACCTGGTCAAACTCATATATAGCAAGTGCTCTGCCTGCTGTACTCTCACTCTGACCCTTCTATTGATGGGTGGGATGAGAATCTGGCTTCCCAGGACCATGCTTCCTGCTCCTGTTCTCTGTTATGAGGCTGGATGTTCTCTCTCCTCTAGAGGATATTGTGGGGAGGAGAAAGGGGATGTTGGGGTGCATTTCCCTAAAAGAGGAGTGAGGAAAGAGACTCCTAGGGAATGGCAGACAGCCTTTACCAGAGGAGTTGTAAAACTGTAATGAGAAAACAAGGAGCAGAAGCAGGAACTTTGAAGCAGGACATCTGAGTGATTCATTCTAGGAGCTGTGCAAAGAGGAATATGTCATAAACCATAAAGTTATGATCAGGATAGAGCAAAAGAGACAGACCAATCAGGCTTTTTAAAAGGGAATAAAACAGAGTGATAGAAATGTCTATAAGGAACAACATTTTTTATAAGGAGCTTATTTAAAATGTTATAAGAAATTTATTTAAAATTTGTTATAAGGGACAAAATGTATTAATCACTGTACTATTCATTATATATGCTAGCAATCTTTGTGTATATTAAATAAAAATTGTCCCCAAATAATCTATGTTTTCTATAGTTGACCTATATAAGCTCTCTGTGAACTGTGTTTGGTCTCAACCCATTTTTGGTGATAGCTAGGTTGACTTGTTTTGATTCCTGGAACCCATATAACACTCTGAGCCTTCCAGGAGTAATCCCTGACCACAGTGATCCCTGTGAACCAAAAGCAAACGATAAACCAATGGCTTAGCTCATGTAAAAAATGCCCAGAGCAGTGTTTCAGACCAATGCAATAAGAAACACTGCTCTCAAACACCTGTCTAGAAGTTCTGGAAAGATAGTATAGCAGGCAAGGACCTTATCTTACACATGGTCATTCCAGGTTCAATCCTAGACAGCACAAATGGTTCTCTAAGCCTTGCCAGGAGTAAGTCCTGAGCATTACTGGGTAGGACAAAAAACAAACAAATAAAAATCCTCTTTAGAGACATGGAGGTCCCCTAGTCCAGTCTGCTAACAAAGATCAACAGAACATTAGCCGTCATAGAGAAGCAGGCCTAGTTATTGCTCCTTTTCAGAGAACCTATGAAGCTCCTAGACAACAGCATTTCTTGGGACTCTTTCAGATACTCCTCCCATGAGGATGTCCTTTCTATCTTAATTCTCGGTAATCTTTCGCTTATTCATAACTTTGTTGTTGTTGTTGTTGTTGATGTTGTTGTGTGTGTGTTTGTGTGTGTATGTGTCTGTATGGGTTATTCGCAACTTTGAATCTAGCATCCAGATTTGGTGAGCTGGGATGAACTCAGGTCCACTGATACTGCCCACCCATGCTGTCCTTATTGGCAACAATAGTACAATTTGCACCATATTCCCATTCTTTTATAACTATGTCTTTCTTTTTAATTGGCAAAACATACAAGACCTCAAAGAAACATACTTTTTGTTTTATTTGGGGCCGTATCCATTGGTGCTGGGGGCTACTCCATGCTCTGTGCTCTGGGGTCACTCTTGGTGGTGGTCAGGGAATAAGACCTAGGCCTCCTGTTTGCAAGCATGGCTCTACCCATGCTACTATCTTTCAGCCCCTAAAACACATGATTTGAATATTTTAAATTATTTATTTTTCTCCTTCTTTTCCCTTTGTTGTCTGGAGTTATGATGTCTGGAGCTGGCACATTTGAAAGATGGGGGTTACAATGGCAGTGCTGAGGCTGGAACTCACAGCCACAGGCACTCAAGGCAGATATGTGCCAGTGAACCACATCCCGGGCCCAAATTCACAATCCTTAACTACATTTTTATGGTCGATTCCGTGGCATCGCACACATTCATATTATTTTGCAACTAGAACCCCATCTATTTGTGGGACTTGTCATCATCCCTAACAGAGCCTCTGTGATCACCAGAGAAAACCAGAGAAAACCTCTAGCCCCCTTCCCTAAGCCTCCCTACTTCCTTGAATCACCAGCTATATATAAATAAATTATATATATATAAATTCTGTTATAGGAATTTGTTTTTCTTTGGAACCCATACACTTGGAATCACAAAATAATTGACTTTTTTTTTTAATTTGTGCATAGTGTATTTCCAAGGCTTACTCATGAAAACATGTATCTCTGTCAGAAGATACTGAAAAGAAAAGGAAACTGAAAGTTTTAATTAAGAACTTGCTCAGGGCCTAGGGGAACAAAATGACAGAGGAAGAGCTCAAAACCTAAATCTAGGTTCCCAACTCTCCTTGACTAGTCTCCTTAATCGATGCAGACTCCTGGTCCCAATCCTTGTTGTCCTACTAAATGATTACCTTTGTCTTTTTAAACAAGTTCCTATAGCTGATTCTTATGTAAACTGAAGTTTGAAAATTCAGGGACAGTTAGTACAGAGATTAAGATGCTTGTCTAGCCTGTGGCTGTGGCCATAACATTGGTTTGAATCCTGACACTAAATATAATTTCCTGAGCATCAGTAGATCTTCCGCTGCACAGAACTAGGTGAGCATTGTCAGTTGTGACTTCAAAACAAAACAACAACAAAAAGAAAATTGCCTCATTCTTCTCTATTGCAAATGGAACTGAGGAAACAAAATTGATGGGGCAAGTGAAGGCATTGCAAACATGGAAGACTAGGATTGTACTGAAAGAGACACACAAGTGAAAAGATGCCAGTTCTTAGAGTAAGTGTAGTCAGCTGAAAGCCCCAAAAAGATTGTCCACCTATCCACCCATAACTCCTTGGTGGCTGCTTGATTTAGCCCTGTATGAAGTATAAAGATAAATCTCTTATACTAAGGCCATATTTTTCCTTCCTGTTTTAATGGCTCATGTCAATGTGTGTCATGTATGAAATATAAACTAGCTTATCATCCAGTGCTGCAAACTGTGCCATCTTGATTCATGACATTGAAAAAAATTGCTTCCCGTAGGGAAGGAAGAATTGGGAGAACCAAAGAACAGAGTAGCCCACAGACCTGTTCTGTTTGGTTGGGGTTGAAAACTCACCTTCAGAAAGGCTTTCACCTTGAAATCTGGTGATGTGTGGAACAGATGTTTCAATTTACCTAATGGGATTTGCATAATCAATTTAACATGTGGCTTATCAAAACTGCCAAAGAGCAGGTGACAATATGGCATTAATATGATTACTAATTTGACACATCATTGAGATTAGTTTGACCCTTTTTGCTCTTAGAATACCCAGAGGTCTTTGCAGAAAGGAATTGTGTTTTGAGATGTTATATGTAGCCATCTAAAAATCCACTGCCTTAGTCTCATAACTAATGCAACCTTCTGTTCAATCTGGCTTTGTGTTTCAACACTTTCCCTTTCTTCTAAATGAAAAAGAGGGGAATCTGATTATTTGGAAGGGGCAGTTTGCATTGGATGCCAAGTGTTTATAATTTTATGAAAGTAATTGATCTTGTGCTAGAAAGATAGTAGAGGAATTAAGGTACTTGTCTTATAAGCAACTGACTGTAGTTTTATCTCTTGCACTACATATGGCACTCCTATGAGTGAGCCTAAGAACAAAGCCAGGTATAAGACCCAGACACCACTAAGCATAGCTAAAATAAATCAAAGAAAGAAAAGTAATTGATGTACCTATTTTCTAGAAATATAAGTGACACTGCCCTCTTGATGACTTGTTTTACCCTTGATCTGAGACCAAAGAGAACCATGGTGAGACTTTAGGATTGGAGAATTAAGGCAAGGGATTTAAAAGCATACATTGGTTCATTTATAGTACTGAATTATAGGGAAATAAATACAGAAATGTTCACCAGTATGGGATTGGAGGAATGATATATCATGCCACCAGGAACTTCTAAAGGACATACATGAAAAAGTTTATGGAAGCATAGGTGTGTGGAGACATGGTCGAATCCAAGACCCATTATCAAGCACAACCCCAAAGTGTTACAGAAACAGTATCAAGAAAGCCCATTCACAAAAATATGTCTTTTATTTTGGGTGAACCCCAAACTCCTGACCCCAAACACACTTGTCAAGAAGATAAGATCCTGAAAAAGATGAGATGCTGCCAGCAACATCAAGACCATGTGCATATGTACCAAGGCACTTAGATCCTTGAAAAGGGCAGGCAGGGTGACCCAGCATCCTACAAAACAGACCACAAGTTCAATTGTATTATCTCTTCAAATCCTGTAATCTCATTTTTTTGAAGAAAAATTACATTACATCTATGTTGTCTTAAATATAACTACCACAATTGACCATGGTTATAATTACACTGGAGATGCTTGGTGATGTTTCCTTTAAAAATTGACCAGAACAAACTATAGAAACAATGGCTATAGCTCACAATTTCTGGGGAGCTAGAAAGCAAGAGATGAACAGTGTTAGTTTGGTAGAGAAGTTCGGTCTCAGGATCCCCTTGGCTTTGTGCTGTGAGTTCTCCTAGCGATGTGGTAACCTGAACAAAAAAGATGACAGCAGAGGGAGTAGGTTTGAAGGTGAGGAATGGGCAGCCAAGCAAAAATCCCTGAATGCTGTTTGAGAAAGTACAAGACTTCCAGTGTTTCCTCACTTGTCATTCCCTAGCCCTAGCACCCGTTCTGCATTACCCCACAGAAATGCAGAGATCTAGTTTCAAAAACATCTCTGGACATTGGGCTCCACATACAGTGGAAGCTCTCCAGCTTGGAACAGAGGAGCTTCTGCTCACCCTGAAGAAAGTGTCCTTCCAGGCTCTCCAACTGCCCTTCCAGACAAGAGCTGGGGAGAGGCTGGTCTCTAGGCACAATGAATGTTTTGCAACTTTTCCAGATAAACAGTGTATCACTGTGTGGTACAAGCAGAGAGGATAAACCCAAAGTAAGCAGATACACAAGGGAGGAGCGATGCATACCAGGGCAAAATAGACTTTTTCCCCTAATGTTGGGAGAAATGTAGATGCCTATTCATTATATCATTTAGATTTGTTTGGCCCCTGGATTGCGTACATTCTTTCCATGCATAGTATATAATTCAGAAAAGCAAGTAACTATTCAGAAGATGCACAAAGATGGAGAATAAGAAGGAGAGACAACTTCTCTTTCTTCCTTTCAGATCAGTTTTATTTCCTTTAGTCTCTTGCTGACTTAAAAAAAATACTCACAGACTTCAACAGATGAATGGCTAAAGAAACTGTGGTACATATACACAATGGAATATTATGCAGCCATCAGGAGAGATGAAGTCATGAAATTTTCCTATACATGGATATACATGGAATCTATTATGATGAGTGAAATTAGTCAGAGGGAGAGAGACACACAGAATGGTCTCACTCATCTATGGGTTTTAAGAAAAATGAAAGACATTAAAATAATTCCCAAAGATGAGAGCCAGAAGGACTGGCTCAAGATATGAAGCTCACCACGAAGAGTGGTGAGTACAGTTAGAGAAATAACTATGCTGAGAACTATCATAACAATGTCAGTGAGTGAGGGATGTAGAAAGCCTGTCTTGAATACAGGCGGGGGATGGGGAGGGGGCTTTGGTGATGGGAAGGTTGCATGGTGAAGGGAGGGTGTTCTTGTTATGACTGAAACCCAACTACAATAATGTTTGTAATCATGGTGTTTAAATAAAGAAATTATTTAAAAATATTCACAGAGAAAAGGAAGAAGTTTGAGGTCAGGGAGATACCACAAAAGTATAAGGCACTTACATTGCACTTGGCCAACTCAAGTTCAGTCTCCAAGCACCACACGGAGTGATACCTGAGCAGAGAGCTAAGAGTAACCTTTGGGCACCATCAGGTACTAATCCCCTCACCCCCCAAAATAAAACCCACCCTTTCTCTATCCCTACTTCCCTTCATTTCTCTGTTATTTCAGTGGGGGAGGGTGTTGAAAAATTGGTTGTGGCACTTATACATTTCCCTGTGGAACTCCAGAGATCATACATTGGCGCTTATCACATTAAACATGTGGGTGGTTAGCTACAAGGCTGGTGAGCCACATCCTTAGAGACAAATTTTGTTTCCCCAAGTTGCGGGGTGGGGGGACTCTACAAGCAATACCTGGTCTGGTGCTGCTAGGTCCATGTTGCTGAGTGCCACCAGTGCCACCCCAGTGATGCTCAAGGGATCATGCAGTGCAAGTTGGGGTTCTCTGCATGCCAGCACATATTCTTTCTTTCTTTTTTGGTTTTTGGGCCACACCCAACGGCGCTCAGGGGTTACTCCTGGCTATCTGCTCAGAAATAGCTCCTGGCAGGCACGGGGGACAATATGGGACACCAGGATTTGAAACAACCACCTTAGGTCCTGGGTCGGCTGCTTGCAAGGCAAATGCCCTGTGCTATCTCTTCGGCCCTGCCAGCACATATTCTAATCCTTCCAGACATTTCCTAGTACAAATATGTTTCCAAGCCACCTTAGGACAATTAGAGCCCCAAACCCCTAGGCTGGTTGTATCCCAGGCCCTTCGTTCTCTTTGTTGTCCTCACCTATCCTTGGGTCAACCTTAAAGCAAGGGCTCCTCTTTGTGCCAGTCTCCCAGCCTACCCCAGTCTCCCTGTGCTCCCTTTGAGAAGGAATCCTTCACACTTAAGTGGGTGCTTTCTGACTTTTAGTTTCCCAGAGCCAACCACATCCAAAAGCAGTGTAAGCTATTAACAATGCACTTTGAGAGACCAAGTTAATACACTTTGTTACAGTGCATCTATTGGTCTGTTTTATTGTTACTGTTTCTTTTGCTCAGCTTCATTTAGAAGGTAAGATTGATCACACATACAAGAAAGATATCCTTTTTTTTTTTTTTTGCTTTGTTTTGTTTTATTTTGGAGCCACTGCTGGCACTGCACTCAGGAATTACTCCTGGCAGGCTTGGGGACCATATGGGATTGAATCTGTGTCAGATATGTACATGGTAAATGCTCTATCTGCTATGCTATCACTCTGACCCCAGGAAAGACATTATTATATGGATTAGGTACCATCCATGTTTCAGAATCCACCATGAGTCTTGGAACTTACTCCTCTGCACATAGGGGGACTACCATGAAGTTCTCTAATCAAGTTCTGTTGATGGCCTGTTGGAACGTTGCATCTATTTCCTACAGGGGTCCTGATAGCTATATCTGCTTTCCTAGTTTCTGAGAGGAGTAAATGACCAGCCCAAGCTCTAGTCCGTGCTGAGGCTTGGGGCACCTAAGTGCTTCATTAGCACACAAGTTCACAGGCACACAGAGACACATAGAATCATACTCATATGCACAGACATGCATATATATACATACAGATGCACACTTAGACACACACAGAAACATGCTCACACATATATATTCAGACACACATACATGTAGACACATATATACACGGTTAAATATATATGTGCAGTCACATTCAGTCACACATAAAAATGAAGACACACACATACGTGAATGCATATACACAATACAAACACATATACATAGAGATACATATATACACACTTAAGTACTTGCACACACACACACACACACACATGCATGCTTTTTCCTCCTGGGTCAGTCCAGAGCCTGAGGCAAAAAGAAAAGTCACCAAGAGGATGGTCTCTATCTAAAACTGATGTGTTGCTCAACACAACTTTTTCTGCATTCACTTTCCTTTTATACAACATTGCATTCAAGTACTATTTATCATGATGGCTGAGTTTCTATACCCTAAGAAAGTGTCCTATTTGTCCTACTTGAATCCTAAACCTGTGCCTCTAGCTCCATTCAACCTCTCTCATACTGGACCCCACCGTCAATATCACTGTTATCTTTGGAGAGATCCTGGGTTCCAGCTCCTTCTCTCTTCCTTTCCTGTATCTAGTTAAGCAATTGGACTCTTATTGCCTGTCAGAAGCCACCTCTCTGAGTGTTGTCAACTGACATTTTAGCAATGACAGTTCTAGAACCAGGTGGGAGGACCTGAAGCCTTCTGTTCAGATTGCTTTTAGTACTGTCCAGGAATGTCCACTGTGTGCATTAGATGCTGAGGTCAGAGGTCAGCCAGAATCCCACAAGTACACGTAGAGCTAAAGATAATCTTGAAACTGCCACAGTAAAATGGGAGAAAAGCTTTCACACCTATACATAAAACTCTACGAACATTGAGTAGTTAGATCGGGTTCTCAGAATTTGTGCAAGCAAGGCCACAAGGGGGAAGGAGGGAGGGAAAGAAAAGGAAGAAGCAAAGGGAGACAAATGGCATGGAGGAAAAAAGAAAGAAAAGGAAGAAGGGAAGGAAAGGAATGAAGGTAAAGAGAAGGAGGGGAAGGAGGGACAGAGAAAGGAGAAAGGGACATAGAGGAGAGGAGAAGGAGGAGAAGGAGGAAGTGACAAAGAAAGTGAGGGAGGGAAGGAGATGGTAAAAGAAGGAAGGGAGGAGGGAGAAAAGGAAGAGAGCCGGGAGGAGAAAGAGGAAGATAAAAAGGAGGGAAAAGGAGGTGGAAGGCAGAGAAGGAAAGTGGGAGGGGAGAGAGAGGGTTGTCAGAGGGGGAGAGGCAGGCTAGCTCGGGGCTGGCAGGTGTCCCACACTGGTGAGCTAAGAGGTCACACAGGCACCAGGCCTCGCTTACTGTTTTCCTATTGCTTTCCTTATATAGAAGCTCTCGTGTCATTCCACGTAACTAACTGGTAGTCGTTTCTGCCTTAGAGCTATTCTAAGCAACTGAAGAATGAGACTCTCTACACTTCATTTCTCTTCCGTCAGGGGAGAGGCTGATGCTAGGTGTCCATGCGCGTCACCAATACCAAATGACAAACACATCCAGGGCTCTGGGTCCTCCTGTACTTTTCCCTCTGATGCAGGCAGGGAGGGATTATTAACCGGCATTTCATTACGCCTCTCCAGCTTGATGTTTGTCACCGTATATTTTAGAGTAAGCTTGAAGGGACTTGAGATAACAATGTCAATCCAAAGTCAAACAAGCCATTCACAGATGCCTCAAACCCTCCATCTCCTTTGCAGTTATTGATCTGCCAGGTCTTGCTGGGGACTGCGCAATCTCGCCTTTTGCTGCGAGTCCAGTCATTTTTAAAACCCACAATACAATAGGTGCGGTTCATTTCCAGAGCTTTTGTTTTTCAAAGGATTGATTTCCTGACTGAAAGCAGAGAGATCTTGGGAGTCTAGACATTGTGACTCATTGTGATAATCTAGGTAGATCGTTTTAATCTCTCATCTTTCCTCCTATCATCACTGTTTGGAAACCTTCTTATCAAATCATTGCCTTCTAGGTCCCAGTGTCTCCAGGCTTTCACAGATGATGTCATTAAAAAGTTCTCAATAGGGGATCAAATGCATTCATTATAGGCAGTTTCTTATTTATCTTCTGCTTTGTAACTTCAACTGCACCTTTCCCTCTGCTTTTCTCCCTGCGACAGCTAAACCACAATTTATTTGGGGGCATAATCCTTAGTTTGATCTGTTATTCCCAGCTAGTCTTTGGAAATATACATTTGTAAATTGATGATGAGGTGAAACGTATTGGTTTTGCTGTTGTTGTTAACAATTTTAGTCCTAAAGATTGAACCAGAGCTTTGTATATGACACATGCCATATCATTGAGCTACGTCAGTCCAGCTCTGTGATTAATTTTCTTTTTTTTCTAATTGTGGTTCTTAAAAATGTCTGTTCATGTTTGAGAATGAAGCCCTTCAACTCTAATTCAACAAATCTGTGAAAAAACATATTCTATGATACACTCATACAAAACATCATTTGAAGGAAAACTTAGTAATAATGATATGGTTGGCATATTGGTAATAACCACACTATAAGGTAGTTGTTATCTTTTATGATCTCTTCTATGTAGGATATATATGATCATATTTAATAATTTTCTATATAGGGGCAGAGAGATAGTATGAAGGTAGGGCATTTGCCTTGCATGTAGAAGGACGATGGTTTGAATCCCAGCATCCCATATGGCCCCCTGAGTCTTCCAGGAGCAATTTCTGAGCATAGAGTCAGGAGTAACCCCAGAGCACTGGCAGGTGTGACCCAAAAACCAAAAAAAAAAAAATTTTTTTTTTTTTTTTTATGTAGAGTGCTATTTTACAAGAGAGAAAACTCATCGTAAAAGAGGTTTTAAATCAGGGCCGGAGATATAGCACAGAGGTGTTTGCCCTGCAAGCAGCCAATGCAGGACCTAAGGTGGTTGGTTTAAATCCCGGTGTCCCATATGGTCCCCGGTGCCTGCCAGGAGCTATTTCTGAGCAGATAGCCAGGAGCAACCCCTGAACACAGCTGGGCGTGGCCCAAAAACCAAAAAAAAAAAAAAAAAGAGGTTTTAAATTATGGATCATGGTTTGGGCATTTTTCTTTCACTTTTTTGTGAGTAAGGGATACATGGACACATCTGACTGCTCAGAATTTACTCCTGCCTGGGCCAGAGAGATAGCATGGAGGTAAGGCATTTGCCTTTCATGCAGAAGGACCGTGGTTTGAATTCTGGCATCCCATATGGTCCCCTGTGCCTGCTAGGGGCGATTTCTGAGCATAGAGCCAGGAGTAATCCCAGGTTAGACCCAAAAAAACAAAAAACAAAAAAAACAAAAAAACAAAAAAAATGAATTTACTACTGTCTAGTTTTGTGCTGAGACCACTTCTGGAAGGGCTTAGGGGACTATGTACAATACTGGGAATTGAACCAGGGCTGCCTACATGCAAAGCAAAAACCTTACCTGTTGTAGTATGTCTCTTGCTCTTGGGGCTTGGTTTATTTTTCTTTTCAACTCTTTTGAAGAGTGATGTGAATTCAGCATCTCTTCCCCACGTTACTTCTCTCACCTTGTTTTGGTTTTGGTTTTGGGCAATACCTAGTGTACTCAGAGGTTACTCCTGGATGTGTGCTCAGGAATTACTCCTGAAGGTGTTCGAGGAATCATATGGGATGCTGGGAATCAACAAGGGTCAGCCATATGCAAGGCAAGTGCCCTACTGCTACACTAAAGCTCCAGATCTATGTTTCTCCCATTTCTTTCAAATGGCTTTATGAAAACAGATATGTTGTAACAGTACACTAACCCTGGGCCATCGAGCTTCTGGCACCAAGTTTTGTGAAGAGCAGAATAATAAAATTGGTTAACAATGTTACTATTTGTCTATTGGTAACATATAAAAGTTTAAAATGGTTAATGGTCAATTAACTGATACCAAGACATAAAATGTGTGAGAAGCCTGGGAAAGAGCCTGGGATGGAAGCAATCAATCCATTTTCTCAACATTCCACAGATAACTCAGGTCCAAGTTGAAAAATGGTTATCTAATACCCAAAATCTTTACTTCTGCTAATCAATGGTATCTTAATCACAAAAAAGGAAGAGAGTACATGGATTAGTATGGGAAGTCTCAGGCATGGCCGGTTTAATTCAAAGGCTGATTTATTTATGGTAAGCACAGTGATAAACATAAGAATGAATATATATATATATGTATAAATGAATTTGTGTATGTGTTTTGAAGGTTGATGCCAAGAGTGGTATTTCTGGGTTGTATGGAAATTCTGTTCCAATTTTTTGAGAGCTTTCTATATTGCATTTCATAGAGGTTAAGCCAGATAATATTTCCACTGATAATGAATAAGAATTCCATTTTTATTACAACCCTGCCCTAAATGCCCAATTATGAACGAACAGATTAAAAGTATGGTATATACACACTGGAATATTATGTAGCATGAATAAAAACTAAAATCATTCAATTTGCCACTATATGGATGGAAAGAGAGTATATCATGCTGAGTGAAGGCAGTCAGAAAGAAAGGGATAAGTATAGAATGATCTCTTTATATGTGGGACTTAAAGATACATAATAAGGTAGCGGCAGCATAGGGAACTAATTCACAAAACTGAATTTGTGGGTGCTGAATGGGAAGGACTTTGGGACCCTTGTACAGGGAGGTGGGTACAACAGTGATAGTGTGATGCTGGAATTATGTACATAGAAAACCATCATTAATAAGTATTGTAAATCACAGTACCTCATTCAATTAAAGTATAAACTAAACATAAAAGTGTCTTTTATACTGGTTTATTCTCTAAGAGTGTTTGTTGTTCTTGATCTCAAATACATCTGAAAAAGAAATCATAGGTATGAAACAGTTGCATTAAAAATAGTCAAACCGGGGCCGGAGAGATAGCATGGAGGTAAGGCGTTTGCCTTTCATGCAGGAGGTCATTGGTTCAAATCCCGGCGTCCCATATGGTCCCCCGTGCCTGCCAGGAGCAATTTCTGAGCCTGGAGCCAGGAATAACCCCTGAGCACTGCCTGGTGTGACCCAAAAACCAAAAAAAAAAAAAAAAAAAAAAAAATAGTCAAACCAATTTAAATAGAAAGTCATCTTAAAATACCCAAATTATTTTCTTCTTGTTGCTGGCCAACTAAATGAGTTTTATTTAACCATTATTCTCTCTCTCTCTCTCTCTCTCTCTCTCTCTCTCTCTCTCTTTCCCTCTCTCTCTCTCTCCCTCTCTCTCTCTCTCTCTCTCTCTCTCTCTGTTTGGACTATAGCTATGTTCAGCTATGTTACTACTGGCTCTACATTTAGGAATCACTTCTGGTCATGCTCATAAGGGATGCCAGGAATGGAATCCAGATCAGCACATGCAAAACAAGCACCTTAATCACTATACTATCTCTCTGCTGCCTCCCTATTTTATTTTTTATAGGGGACACATCTAGCAGTGTGGGACCCACCAGGCTTACTCTGGGCATTATTGGGAGTGGACTATAAACCGAGTGGAACCTTGCATTGCCAGGCTTTATCACTTGTGCTATCTCCCCAGATCCTCATTTTATTTCCTTTTTGTTTGTTTGTTTGTTTTTTGGGTCACACCTGGCACTCAGGGGTTACTCCTGGCTCTGTGCTCAGAAATCGCTCATGACAGGCACAAAGAACCATATAAGATGCCAGAATTTGAACCACTTTCCGTCCTGGATTGGCTGCATGAAAAGCAAATGTCCTACTACTGTGCTATCTCTCTGGCTCTCTCATTTTATCTCTTAAAGAATTCACAAAATCCATTTTCCAGCATTGCAAAATAGGAAAGGAAAAAGGAAGATCTTCTAAAGCTTTACTAGTGATGCTTTCTGTTGAAGTGGCTCAAGAACCTAAAAAGGAGATCTTGAGACCCTAAAATAGAAAGGACCAGGGATTGTATAGTGTCTTGGTTATCTCTGATGCCTCAGTGTCTAAGATGGATATAATCCTTTTATTGCAGCTACATAGGTTTGTACTTGGTGATCAGGATCCTCTCCTTGGTCATGTGGGAAACCAGGAATTCTTTTTTATGCTTCATAGAAGTGGTCTCTATACATCTCAGCTATGGTCACCCTGTATCCCTGGATTAGATACAGTTCTATTTTATGAAGCCACTTTAGCCTTCCAGCTTTTTAACATAGGTGACTATTTGCTTTGGGACATTGTGAAAGAAAAACTGTGATTAAAAATTTCGAACAGAAAGAATCTCTTACCCTCCATGCAGAAACTGGGGTCTGCAGTGGGATGTGGGCTGGGCCTACCTGAAGAATGCCTGGCCTGAAAGAGCTGAGCAAGATGAGGTTAAGACATTGGGTTTTCTCCTTTCTCCATTGTACCTCTCAAGCTTCTGACATTCAGAAATTTCTGACATTCAGACCTGGAAGCAGTCCTGGGAAGAAAGATAATAAGAGATAACAATTGGCATTTAGGATCTTGGAGGCTCCTCCCCACCCACCCCCCACTTACTGTGCCTATAGACAGTTGGCCAATTTTTTGGGGGGGCACACCTGGTGATGCTCAGGGGTTACTCCTGGCTATGCGCTCAGAAATCACTCCTAGCTTGGGGGACCATATGGAGACGCCAGGGATTGAACCGCTGTCCGTCCTGTGTCAGTCTCATGCAAGGAAAATGCCCTACCACTGCACCATCACTCCAGCTCCCGTTTGGCCAATTCTACTCTGATACCAAGGCTTCTTGTTCAACAACTCAGAGGCAGTGCCTGACAACCTCTAGTAGTTCAACATTGTCTTCATAATGGAAATACTAAGTTCTGATATTGTGAAATAAACTGCTGCTTAGTATTAGACATGTATATGGGCCAGAGAGATAGCCCAGTGGTAGGGCATTTGCCTTGCAAGTGGCCGACCCAGGACCAGCATTGGTTTGAATCCCAGGATCCCATATAGCCCCCCCCCCTCCCCCCGTGCCTGCCAGGAGTGATTTCTCAGCACAGAGCCAGGAGTAACCCTTGGCTGTGGCCCCCAAATAAACAAACAAAATTTAACATGTATAAGGAACAAGGAGGCTTCTAAGGAATTAGAGTGTTTTCTGTCAGATAAACAGAGACAGAACAATATGCAGTTTCTGAGGTTCATAGTTGCCTTGATTGCTATGTAGACTGGAAAACCAAAAGTAGAAAATGACTCTATTTCCCAAAATGTTAATATAAAGGAGAAATGATCCTCTTCTAAACCTTGAAGAAAAAGTTTTATTTTTATTTTGCATTTAATCAGTTATATTAAAGCTTTTTTTTATTTTAAAAAGATTTGGGGACCATGAGGTGACAGTGTTACTGGTCTTCTTTTTAAAATAAAAATTTTATTTATTGATTGATTGGTCTTTGGGCCACACCCAGCTGTGCACAGGGGCCACTCTTGGTTTTGTACTCAGAAATTGCCCTGGTCAGGCTGGAGCCATATGGGATGGCGGTAATCGAACAGGGTTCCTCCCGGGTCAGCTGCATGCAAAGCAAAATGCCCTACTGCTGTGCCATTTCTCTGGCCTAAAAAAGTTTTTGTTTGGTTTTTTTAAGGAAAAATTTTATTTTTGATTAATTTTTGGGTCCCAGTTGGTGGTGCTCAAGGGCCACTCTTGGCTCAGTGCTCTGGGGACCATGTGATGACCAGTTTTCTGCAGCCCTTTGAGTTCCCTCTCCAGCCTCAAGAATATATGATAAGCTTATATTTATCTTGTTTTGGGATCTCTAAGTAATTTATTTTCATTAGAAAATGTGTTCACAATTAGTTATATTAAGCTTTTCGGCAGTCCTCTCCATCAGTGTATCAAGTATTCCAGGTACTAAGGGATTTCATCTCTTCATAGTTCAGATAGGGTTTAAAGCTGGCCCAGGAATCTGACCCTGTTGTATGCAATTGACCCATGACAGAGCTCAGCTAAAATCCAGAAGCCTTCTAATACCAGTTAGCTTACAAGAAACTGGACTAGGATAAAGCAAAAGCTAAGGGCTAGAAAGCAAGCTTGAAAGGCATGTCTGCTGTCATTTGTAAAATCAGATTAGCTTCTCTTCGGCTTCTTTTTGAAGCCGAAAATACTGTTTCTTCATGAGAAGCACGAGCAATTGCATGGATATTATAGTCTGACAATTTTCAACCCAATCCTTCCCAAGGTTTTGTGACAAGTCTTCATGGTAAGGCTACAACTGTTTGGATATTTCAGGTATGTGTGGAACTCTCTTACTTTATTTTGTAAAACCAAAATACCAAAAACAGAAACAGAAAAACCAGAATCCAAACAAACTCTGACTGGCCACAGGAAAGAAGAATTTAGCATTTGGCAATCCCTGCTCATACTTTCTCTCACACTTTATTTCACGAAAGTTGCAAGTGCCAGCAATCATTCTTGGTGAATAATGCTGGACCCCTCTGAAAATGTGTGCCTGAGAGCCGGACCCTCGTCATCACCACGCACTCTGTCACCGAGACAGGGTAACCCATGGTTACTGAGCTCAGATCAGTTCAGGGGCAGACAGCCACCCCTCCTCACAGCTCTATAAAGAGACCCAGCAAAGGGCCCCTACCAGCTTCCAGCTCTCAGCCTAGGTGAAGCTGCGGAAGAGGCCCCGGCCAGCATGTTTCCCAGCCTGAAACTTCAGTGCCACTTCATTTTGCTCTTCTTGATGGCTCTAAGAGGGGAGAACCGGTACCTGGAGGTGAGCTACCCATTCCTGAACTGACTCCAGCACCTTCCCTGCCTAAAGGAGGGATGCCTCAGCCCTCGGGTCTCTGTTGGTATTAACTCTTTCCTCCATGTGTATCTTTTCCCTTAGCACCCCCGACCCCCCAAATGGTCTTCTTCCTTGCTTTTTATCCTCCTCTCTGGCTCCTGGCAATATTCTCTCTGTTGCAAATCCCTGCACCTGCGTGCATGGTTTCTAGATACAGAGACTTTGACTGGTCACTTGAGATTTTTCTCCGCTTTGGGAGTGGGGAGGGTCGGTTTTTCCAGCCCTGGAACTTTCCCGGGAGCTGTCCCGTTTTCTTTATTTTCTTGGCAGCTGCGAGAAGCGGTGCACCACAACCCTTTCCTGCTTTTTGGAGCTAGCCTGAAGCGGGAGCTGGCCGGGGAAGAGCAGCTGTACAGTCGAGCTCTGCGTAAGTAGGGGGGCTGCTCTGCTGGGGGGCTTCTGCAGAGAGAGGGGAGATGGGTGGGGATGGGGTGCGGTAGAGGAGAGCTGAAAAGCTAAGGTGGCGGACCCTTCCCTAAGTCTAAGGGTCCCTTGGAGGACAGGACGGACACCGGGGCCAGATGGGGTGACCTGAAAAGTAGTAGTCCCAGGAGTGGCAGATGCACGGGGAGGGGCAGACTGTTATCGGGGCCACGGTGGCTGCAATCGGAGCACCTCCCGCTTCGTTGCCCTCCTCCAGGCTGCCTGGATATGCTGAGCCTGCAGGGCCAGTTCACTTTTACTGCCGATCAGCCGCAACTGCACTGCGCCGCCTTCTTCATCAGCGAGCCGGCGGAGTTCATCACCATCCACTACGACCAGGTCTCCATCGACTGCCAGGGCGGGGACTTCTTGAAGGTGAGCTCCCCCTTCTGGCCGAGATGGGGGAGTGAGCATTGACCGGAGCGGGACTGACCTGTTGTGGGGCTGCCTACCCACCCTGGGGATCTTGGTGACAATTTGGTTAGACGGATGGATGTTAAGCGGTGCGTGATCTGGCCAGGCGCACTTGGGGATACCTAGGACGAAAACTTGCCCCCCCCCCACTACTAGATCTCATCCTCTCCAAGAACCCGTGTCTTAGTTGCTGCTGTGGCTTTGAAGCCCCTTTTGTGCCTGGTGGGAGCCAGAACTTGCAAAGACTTGAACTTGAGGCACACACTTCTGTGTTGCAATCCATTATGGATGCAAAACGTTACCAACAAGTCCCAGTAGGTATCGCTTTGTAAGCACGAAGTAGTCGGTTTGGGATTTGAACCCGCTTTGTTCCTGAGGGTGCAGCCAAGGCAGCTCTCAGGCTGAAAGATTATCTGCCAAAGGGTTTTGGAGGGGCTGGGAGAAATCCGGTGGGCAGGCAGGACAAGCCCAGCAACACCCCCTCACCCCAGGGACCCCACTTCCAGGTGGCCTTCTAAGTCTTAAGGTGGCGTATGTAGATCTATGGTCCAGATAAAAGGATCGTGATTCCATCCTAAAAAGGGAAACATGGTCAAAGAGGTAAGTAATGTTACTAGGTTGGATGAGGTTGGACTTATTAAATTGGAATCCTATGGGGATTTTGAAAGTAAAGTCAAAAGACTGACCTTTGGTACACCAAAGTTTAACAAGCGAAAGCAGGGGCAAGTTCCAAGTAACGCACCAGCCATCTGTCAGTGGGAAGGGGAAGGGGAGCTTGATATTTTAACCTAGTAAGAGTAAATAATATATACACGAGGAAATGAGGGTGTAAAATCATTAGCTGGTATGCAAAGTAACTGTTCTCTTTCATTTTTGTATTTTTGAACTATTCTACTTATATTTCATTGAATAAAGAGGAGAATTAAAACCCAAATGAATTATGCTCCTATGGAATTCTGAAGGTGGATAGCATGGGAAATAGGACCAAGATTTTTTCTTTATAAAAAGTATTTTGTCTGTAGTTTCAAGTACCAAGGTGGCTAAAAATAAGAAAATATAAGAACATTTGTTTGCTTTAGAAACTTGAAAGTATATAAGGCAAAAAATAAAATAAAGTAGCAATAGTACTTTTAGATATTCCTGCAGCTATACATCCAGGTCAGAATATATTTAGATTAAAAAAAAAAGTAGGTGAAGGATATAGACTCTGACTTACTCACTTAAAGCTAAAGGTCTAAATAATTCTGGGTATCTCTCTCCCTTTTCAATATATCTATGCCTTCAGAAGATTTTTTTATGCCTCTATCTTTTGTTGTTGGAAGGTATTTGATGGTTGGATTCTCAAAGGAGAGAAGTTCCCCAGTTCCCAGGATCATCCTCTCCCGACAACTGAACGGTACATAGATTTCTGTGAGACTGGTCTTAGCAAAAGAAGCATCAGATCCTCCCAGAATGTGGCCATGATCTTCTTCCGGGTCCATGAGCCAGGAAATGGATTCACAATAACCATAAGAACAGACCCCAACCTCTTTCGTAAGTGAACTCTCTGCTTTCAATGGGAAGGCAGGATTGGGGGGAGAAAGGAAATCAAGTCTGCTTTTCAAAGGACAGACAATAAACTTAAAGTAAGGAATGATTTGAGAGGAAAGTCTTCTGTATTTAGAAAAAATAATCCTAAGGTATATTTCCTTTTTGTTATTAACAAATTTTAAATGACAGTTTTTAAGTTATTTATTTCCTTGGGTAGGTAGAATTTTATCCTTTTCTTAGTCTTACTCAGATCTCCTAAAATAAGAGCATTTAGTGACAAACTTTAATCCCTCCAAATCCTTCTGTTGATCTGGATGCAATTGAGGGATTAGTTATGAAGCTGTAAATTTACAATTATTTAGGCAAAGGCTGAAATCCTACCTGCCTGGAATGTGGAAGAAAGGTTTCATGTCCTGAGGGAAAAATGTGTTGACTAGCACCTTAACTATGTCTTTTTTGTTTATTTGTTTTTGAGCCACATCTTGTAGTGCTCAGGGCTCACTGCTGGCTCTGCACTCAGGAATCATCTTCATGGGTTTAGAAAGTTCATATGTGGTGCCTTTGATAGAACCTGGGTTGGCCATTTGCAAAGAAAGGCAAGTGCTCTGTTTGCTGTACTATCATTCTGGCCTTCAACAGTGTGTGTGTGTGTGTGTGTGTGTGTGTGTGTGTGTGTGTGTGTGTGTGTGTGTGTGTGTGTGTGGTGGTAGTTTGAGGTGCATACTTAGTGATACTCAGGGGTTACTCCTGGCTTTGCATGCAGAAATTACTAATGGCAGTACTATGAGGACCATATGGAATGCCAGAGATTGAACCTTGATCAGTTGTGTGCAAGATAAGGTATCCACGATATTGTCTTTCAGTCCCAACATAGCATTTTGATCCTGAACCTATCACTTGAATTTGGTTCCTTACCAAGACTCACACAGAACTGCTATCAAGCTGAAGAGCCTAAGACTATAACACATGATCTTAATTAAAATGAGTTTATTCATTTGGTTATTATTTTTTCTCCATGAAGATGAAAAATTTGTTAAAAAAAAAAAGATGTTAGGGCTGGAGTGGTAGCACAGTGGTAGAGCATTTGCCTTGCACACTGCTGACCCAGTGTGGATGCGAGTTTGATCCTGGCATCCCATATGGTCCCTGGAGCCAGGAGTGATTTCTGAGCGCAGATCCAGGAGTAACCCCTGAGCACTGCTGGGTGTGGCCCAAAAACCAAAAAAAAAGGAAAAAGAAAAAGATGTTACTCACTCATATTTGGCTGCATACAATAGTATTAATAATAATACTTTGCGTAGTCAAATAATGGAGCTGAATCTGTCAAAGACTAGGCTTCCTATTTTGATTATTTATTTATTTATTTATTTATTTATGGTCACACTCAGAGGCGCTCAGGGTTTACTCCTGGCTCTGTGCTCAGAAATCACTCCTGGCAGGCTTGAAGTACCATATGGGATGCTGGAATTCGATCCACCATATGTCCTGGGTCAGCCGCATGCAAGGCAAATGCCCTACCACTGTGCTATCTCTCCAGCCTGTGATTATTTTAAAGCTTATAAGAAATCCCCATAAAAGACTATTCCTGAGGACAGAAGCAAAATAAGTAATATTCTAAGGAGCAAACTGATATGTTTTCCCTATATTTTGTTTGGTTAAAACCTAGACTACTCTAGGCATTTTTTTTTTTTTTTTGGTTTTTGGGCCACACCCGTTTGACGCTCAGGGGTTACTCCTGGCTATGTGCTCAGAAATCGCCCCTGGCTTGGGGGAACCATATGGGACGCCGGGGGATCGAACCGCGGTCCTTCCTTGGCTAGCGCTTGCAAGGCAGACACCTTACCTCCAGCGCCACCTACCCGGCCCCTACTCTAGGCATTTTTGACATTAAATATTATTTAAAATGTAGAAAGAAGGAAAAAGATAGTTTATAAAACAGAATCCTATAGTTGCCCCCCCCCACCAAAAGTACAAATTTTGGTACTGCTAATTGCACAGCTAAAAGAATAAATACATATCGAAAGTCTAGGCTTGGGGCCCGGGGAGATAGCACAGCGGTGTTTGCCTTGCAAGCAGCCAATCCAGGACCAAAGGTGGTTGGTTCGAATCCCGGTGTCCCATATGGTCCCCCCCTGCCTGCCAGGAGCTATTTCTTTTTTTTTTTTTTTTTTTGGTTTTTGGGCCACACCCGTTTGACGCTCAGAGGTTACTCCTGGCTATGTGCTCAGAAATCGCCCCTGGCTTGGGGGGACCATATGGGACGCCGGGGGATCGAACCGCGGTCCTTCCTTGGCTAGCACTTGCAAGGCAGACACCTTACCTCCAGCGCCACCTACCCGGCCCCCAGGAGCTATTTCTAAGCAGACAGCCAGGAGTAACCCCTGAGCACCGCTGGGTGTGGCCCAAAAACCAAAAAAAAAAAGAAAAGAAAGACTAGGCTTGAGATGCAAAACAAGAAATTCTTGGTATAAATAAAACATTAAAACATTCCTTTTTGGGGTCAGAGCAATAGAACAATAGTTGCCTTGCATGCAACTGACTTGGGTTTGATCCCTGGCATTCCACCTGGTACCCCAAGCCTGCCAGGAATGATTTCTGAGTGCAGAGCCAGGAGTTAACCCTGTGCACAGTTGGATGTGCCCCCTCCCCAATTTGCCTTTTAATTAATTTATCACTTTAAACCCCTATATAGGGCTGGAGAGATAGTACAGTGGGTACTATGTACAATAATACATTGCACAGGGCTGACTTGGGTTCTATTCCTGGCACCACATATGGCCCCCTGGCACCATCAGTAATGAACCCTGAGCACAGAGCCAGCAGTAAGCCTTGAATTCTATGAATGTAATCCAAAAAACAAACAAAAAAAAAAAAACAACCAAACAACCAGCTTACCTATATATAAACTCATTTTATGTGTTTTCACTACCTCTTTTGTTTCATTCATTCATTCATTCATTCATTCATTCATTTATTTTGGTTCTGGGCCACACCTGGCAGTGCTCAGGGAGGGGTTACTCAGGGGTTACTTCTGGCTCTGCTCTCAGAAGTCGCTTCTGGCAGGCTTTGGGGACCATATGGGATGCCAGGACCAAACCAGAGTCCCTCCAGAGGTTGCTTGCAAGGCAAATGCCCTTCTGCTGTGCCATCGCTCCAGCCCCTTTTGTTACTTTTATCGAAACTTTATTATTTATTTATTTATTTATTTATTTATTTATTTATTTATTTATTTATTTATTTAGGTTTTTGGATCACACCCAGCTGAGCTCAGGGGTTACTCCTGGCTCTACACTCAGAAATCGCTCCTGGCAGGCTCTGGGAACCATATGGGGTGCCGGGACTCAAACCACCATCCTTCTGCATGCAAGGCAAATGCCCTACCTCCAGGCTATCTCTCTGGCCTCGAACTTTATTATTTAGAAGTATTTGAGCACGACCAGGAGCCTAAGCCCGGGGCAGGAGTAAGTTTCCTGAGCACCACAAGATGTAATCCCTCTCCCAAATGGTAGCATTAAGGGAGCCAAGAAAATAGTTCAATGAGCTGGGAATGTGGTTGTACTCAGTAGCTGCAGGTTCAGTCCTTGGTACTGCAAAGTGGTCAGAGCAATTACTAAGAGTGACTGATCCCTGAGTATGGCCAAGGGTGGCACCAAAACAAATACCAAATGAAAACATTATGGCTACAAATTTAAAGAATAAAGACTTCCGAAGGGTTGATTGCTGGCTTGACATTTAAACCTAGATTCTTCCAGTTTCCTTGCTTAAACTTGGATCATATTTAAAGTGTTCTTGTAACTACTATTGCCAATGCTGTTTGATTGCTTATTAATTTATACTTTATAATTGTTATTAAAAACTACCCCTTTAGGAGGCCAGAGTGATAGTATAGTGGGTAAGGTGTTTGTCTTGCACTGATAGACCCAGGTTCAATCCTTGGCATCCCACTTCATTCCCTGAGCACTGTCAGAAATGACCCCTGAGCACAGAGCCAGGAGTAATCTCTGAGTGCCATCAGGCATGGCCCCCAAACAAACAAACAAACAAACAAAAGACATATCTTTTAAGATAAACCTCCTGGAAGCCTGGAGACTCCTAACAATGTTCATACATCAATGGTGATTTTTATTTCTTAACTCATTTCCTCTTCCTTTCAGAATATGAGACCCTAGACTCCTAGACAATTCATAGTAGCATAAAATTCTTTACAAACTTATCATATCGACATCACCTCACTCTCTGAGTACTGGTGTGACCCAGGAGGACCTGAAGTGTTGTGAGTGAGGGCCAGGAGGTCCCTGACCACCACTAGGTGGCTCAGAAAATCCCTGGAATCTCAGACCTTGAGTAGCACTTTACCCTCGGATTTTCACTGAACTACAAGCCTGGTTCTCTGAAAATCACCAGGAGTAGACACTGGGAATTCCCCACCCCCCCCCAAAAAAAAACCCCACCAGTAATAACAACAAACTCAGCATGTCAAGGAGTGAAAATATGATTTTTCTTTTTCCCAAAGCCTGCAATGTCATTTCCCAGACCCCAAACGGAAGGTTTTCTCTGATCATTCCACATCAGCATAGAAACTGCAGCTTCTCTATCATTTATCCTGTTTCGATCAAAATCTCCGATCTCGCCCTTGGACATTTAAATAGCCTGCAATTCAAGGTGAGTTGCTTACTTGATTTTCAACCATTTCCTAAGGCCACAATTTTATCCTATGAAAGCAATGCAACAGGGCAAGTGTGATCGTCAGTAAATGGCACAGTGTGTTCTGTTTGACGTGACACCTCACATGTGCTGGCCCTCCTGTGCTTTCTAACCCCCCTCTTCTATTTCAGTAATGTTACAAGAGGCATACTCAGGTGCCCTTTTTGACTACTTAAATGCTTTCCTTGTGAGGCAAGAAATGTCTACAGTTGGTAGAGTTGTGGCATATAATTACAATTGAACTCTCTTGTACTTGCCTCTTTTACAAAAATTCTCTCCTAGCAGAACCTAGTATGAGTCATCTACACAGCTGCTTCCTGATTATTGGAATTTTCTTTTGACACGAAGGAAGTATCTCGTTGACAGAACTGTTAGGAAGAAATGCTAAGGGTAGCATAAAATACAAAATTGGATTTTTATATTGCAAAATACAGTAAAGTCAGGAAAAAGGTTTTTTGGCGTCATATTTTATTCAATATATTTTGCATCAAAATATTGACTGAGAATCCCCATGAATATCATTTCTCTATAAATATCTTCATAGACCTTAAAATTATTGCTCAGCTTGGTCACTTATTTGCATTGACAGCTTCTTCCTCTTGAGTCATCTTCTTTTTCCTTTGACTTTCTCATATACTGAGATTAAGGTAGCACATGATTTTGCTGGAATCAAAGGTAAACACATTTCTGTCCTAATCACACATTTTAGTAAAATCCAAAGCAAAGGACCTGAACTTGTTCAACTTAATTTCCTTTAAGCTCTAAATTCATGGCACAGTATCTATTTTTCCAGCTGTACCTCATGAAAGAATGATCACATTTTTATGAGTGTCTTTGGCATAGTCTTACTGGCATGATATTGCATGTTAATATTGCTTTTTTTTTTTAAATAAAGCTTTCTTTCTTTATTTTATTTTATTTTATTTTGGTTTTTGGGTCACACCCAGCAGTGCTCAGGGGTTACTCCTGGTTTCACGCTCAGAAATTGCTCCTGGCAGGCTTGGTGGACCATATGGGGTGCTGGGATTCAAACCAATGACCTTCTGCACGAAAGGCAACCACCTTACCTCCATGCTATCTCTCCGGCCCCTTTCTTTATTCTTTATTGAGTGACAAAGCTCTCCAAAAATTAGGCGTGTGCACCAGCCCTGAGCATAATATTGCTGCTTTAAAGTATAAAAATATGGTAAGTACTGCAGCAGATGGGGAGGCCTGCACTTTCGATATTGTGACAATGGGATGTGACCTAAGTATTTCTCTTTTATTTTTATTTATTATTTATTTATTGTATTTTGGGCCACACCCAGCAGCGTTCAGGGCTTATTCTTGGCTCTGCATTAAGGGATCACTCCTAGTGGGGCTGATGGAGACCATACAGGGTCCCTGCAATTAAACCTGCATCATCCACATGCAAGATGAGTGCTCAATCCACTGTACTATTTCCCTTGCCCAATATTTGACCGTTAGCATTTAAATTCTGCAGTGTTCCATGCATGAATTCCCTCACAATGTACTTTTGAATGCTTCCCTTGTGCAAGGCAGTATTCTATAAGCTAGTTGTTAATAAAAAAAAAAATAGTTCCATTTACCCTAGATCCTGCATTCTGGTGGAATGAACCACTAGTAGTACACTAGTGGTGAGTTGAGTTCCTTGGAGAAAATAAACCAAGGTACATGCTAAAACAGTGCCCAAGGAAAGGGAGCCAAGGAACAAAGGGGGAAGTACTTGGGGATAAAAACACAGGGAGGGATAGGAGATACCTGGGATAAAAAGCATTAAGGAAGAAAAAGCAAACACTTTTTTATTAGGACATTGAAGTAAGTCTTGGGTGCCAGAGAAGAAGCTAGGGCAGAGCTAGAAATTGAGGAAAGAGTATGAAAATCATGTAGAGTTTCAGAGGCAGGAATGGCTTCCCAGTTTGCAGATGTGGAAAGGAGGGGAGGTAAAAGATGAAACCACGGAGATGGATAGTGGCAGGATGATTCGGGGAGCTTGAGTACTGAGTAATAAAAAGTTTTGCATTGTTTTTCAGAGCAGTGTGAAACCCTTGATGGTTCCTGCTGTAGTCTGGTGGTTTGGATAGTAGCTTAGCACAGAGAGATAGAACCGTAACATAGAAGTCTGTGTGATCACTGTTGAACTGAATCCTAGAGGATCCGACATTCCTCTTTCTGCCTTTCCACCTTTGTTTATAATATTTCCACAGTTCTTTAGGATGGCCAAGAAGCTTGGGGAGAGGAGAGAAAAGTTCATGAATGCCAAACCTGGAGATACAGCTAAATCCCTTGCTGCTTTGTTTCATTTTGACATTTGGACTTTTACTACTTCCCAGCATCCTTATTTTCTTTTTTTTCTTTTTTTTTTGTTTTTGGGTCACACCCGGCAGTGCTCAGGGGTTATTCCTGGCTCCAGGCTCAGAAATTGCTCCTGGCAGGCATAGGGGACCATATGGGATGCCGGGATTCGAACTGATGACCTCCTGCATGAAAGGCAAACACCTTACCTCCATGCTATCTCTCCAGCCCCTGCATCCTTATTTTCTACTTCTCTCTCCTGCCTTTTCCCCTTCACTCCTTCCTGCTGAAATTCAGATCCCACAATAACTAAGAGGAAGTTAAATTTTAAGAGATGTTTTCCTTTGGACCCTTCTTCTCTAAATGGCACATCTAGTTTTTCATACAAGAACACAACCCTATCTATACACAGGAAGTTCTTTAGCCTTCTAGTTCATTATTTAAATTATATATAAAGCAACTAAGCATAGGATCAGCATTTAGTAGGAGCTTTTTAAAATTTATATCCTCAGTTAGAAAAATAGAATTGGAGGCAATATCTTGCCTTGCATGTGGTTGACCCCAGTATGATCCCTGACAAAATAGTCCAATGTGTCCCATGAGGAATGATCCCTGAGCAGAGAACTGGGAGTAAGCCCTGAGCACTACTGGGTATGGTCCCAAAACATTAACAACAAAAGAAATTTCAAGACAGTGACAGCAGAGCATTAAACAAAGCTTGGAGTGCTGCTGGTATGGTCACACAGGAACTCTGCCCTGGAAGTTGGCTCTGCCCATAGGACTTGGGCCTGGGCCATTTGGCATTTGGTACCAGGAACAGTGGATTTCTGTGAAGAAATAAAACTAAGAAATTTCATGTGTGTGAAAGATGATGATAGCAGGAAAAGGTGTTTGTAGTGGACCACATAGTCTTAGAACTGATTCTTGCTCATAGGAACTAGAAATAAATTTTAGTTGTAAGAAGGAAGACCATTGGCTATACTAGCTAACATGGCTGCCCCTCAGTGCTCTTCTTTCTTTAATATTCTTATAGTTAATTCAAGCTCATATCAGTAAATAAGATAAAGATTACCTAGTAGTAGAAAAAGCCCTTTTGTAAAGAAAAGGAAAAGAGGTAAGTTGAAGGAAAATTTTTTTTTTTTTTGGTTTTTGGTTTTTGGGCCACACCTGGTAACGCTCAGGGGTTACTCCTGGCTATGTGCTCAGAAGTTGCTCCTGGCTTGGGGGACCATATGGGACACCGGGGGATCGAACCGCGGTCCGTCCAAGGCTAGCGCAGGCAAGGCAGGCACCTTACCTTTAGCGCCACCGCCCGGCCCTGAAGGAAAATTTTTTGAAAGACCAATTTATAAAATGCAGATACTTGGATTCTTTATTTCCAACTACATGCATCCAGCAGTAAGTTATTCAGTTGTATGTGAAAATTATTTAAAAAGCAAAGCATTTTCAGATTTGTTTCATCCATCACATATGGAGCTTATAGATTCCTATTTTATTCTTCTAGTCCTTGAACTTTAAACAAAAGATGCTGCATGTTTCAAAAATGATTACTGGGCTGAGTTAGGAAAGCCATTCTTATGGTTATATTTTTTAAGTTAAATGTCTTTTAATTTCCAGAATTCAAAATATTAAATTATGTGGAACTGCCAGGATGGTCTAGGACTTATCATCAGGCTATGTGTCAAATGAATTGACTTCCATAATTTCTTTAAATACCGATACCTCTTTTCTGTTATACTTTATTGTTCTTAGAAACCCTCAGTAGGCTGTGGAGGAATAGGAGACTTTGTGGAGCTGCTGGGAGGCACTGGATTGGACCCTTCCAAGATGATGCCATTGGCTGATCTCTGCTATCCCTTTCATGGCCCTGGTGAGTTGTTTAATTATTATTTATGTACATATAAAGTTTATTTACTTAAAGTACATTATTTGTATACATGGAAAGATCAGTTACATTTCCCATTTCCCCTGTCTCCCATCCCCGCTTTTTATATATAAAGCTTAAATTCTGAGAAACACAAGCTTTAATATTATGTAATAGTACTTTACATATACCTATGTATAATAAATTAAATTATCTAGATAGTTACTGAATTAAAAATTAATTTACAGAAATAATCAATTTCATATTATTTTGTGCAATACTCAGTGGTACCCAGGCATTACTTTTGTTTCTGCACCCAAAAATTTCTTCTGGCAGTGCTTGCAAGACCGTATGGGATACCAGAGATCAAACCTGAGTTACTCAAGTATCTATCAATTAAAAGAAAGATAGATATATAGAAAAAGAGAGACAGAGAGAGAGGGATGGAGGGAGAGAGAAACACTTTCATTTCAATATTACTCACTGAGCCAGTTTGAGAATTTTACAAGAATCTATCTCTAATATCAAGAATGCATTTTAAAAATACCTGATATTGAGAGAGAAATCAAGTGATAAAGCTATGTTGGTTCTTAGGACCAGAACCATAGTGCAGACGTACTATACCCCAACATAAGTTTTAGAGACCTCTTTTGTTGGAAATTCAGGGATTTGTTTTTGCTAATTAGCCCTTGAGCCCAGGTGTCTACTGTCAATATGACCTGTCCGAGTGTCCCCTGGCCTTTTGCATGTGCTCTCTGAGGGAGCTTTTAGTTCATGGAGTAAACCATGCAGGCTTTAAAATTTAGAGAGTTGAAGCCAAGGTAATTTGGGCACTTAAAAATGTATGACTTACATCGGGACTATCCCACCCTACCACCCTCTTTTTACAAGTAAAGATTCTTTTCTAGGAGCCCTCTGAGCAAAGAGTGATAAAGTTAGTTGTTTCTCTGTGGTGTTTTTTTCTTATGTCTTCATAAAAGCTACAATGATGGTATGTTTTGCAATTCAAAATATAGTTTGGTAATTTTTTTCCAGTTGATTTTTAAAAAGAACTGCTGTACAGAGCTTAGAGCTTGTATTTTGTCCATTGTATAGATGGAAAGCATCCTTGAAAATTGTTTAACTTAAATAAAGAGAAAATACTTTATAAATAATAAAAAAATGCATGACAGAAAGAAATCAGAATTGTATCATGGGGATTGTAAATATAATAAGTAAATATATTAACATTAACTAGAAGAAAGAGAGAATGTGTGTAAAGATCAGAAAATGATAAAAAAAATGACCTTCAAGTAAAAAATTTTTAGATTTCCTTGTAATGACTTGACCTCAAGTCCCTGGTGGTTATATTAAAATAATTTTAGAGTTGCTAGAGCCATAGTGTAGCAGGTAGGATGTTTACCTTACTTGAATGACTCTGTTTGATCCCTGGTATCTCATATGGTCTCCCAGGCACTACCAGTAGTAATGCAGAGCCAGGAGTAATGCCTGAGCATCACTGGGTATTGCACAAAAAATTTTGAAATTGATTATTGGGCAAAACTGAATATAGATAACTTGAAATTGATTATATCTCTAAATAAACTTTTAATTCACTAACTATCTGGCTAACTCAATTTATTTAGATATAGGTATATGCCAAGTACTATTACATAGTACTAAAGCTTGTGTTTCTTGGAATTTAAACTTCATATATAGAGAGTAGGGGTGGGAGACTAGGGGGTTATGGGAAAAATTAAAACAGCAGAAGGAGGGCCAAAATGATAGAACAGTAGGTAAGGCACTTGCCTTACACACGCTTACCTGGGTTCAATCCCCCAGACCTCATATGGTCATTCAGCCAGGAATGGTTCCTGAGTGCACAGAGCCAGGAGTAGCCCCTAAGATATGGTCCCAAAGTAGAAACAAAAAAATAAATAAAACAGCAAAAAGAGAGGCCTGAGCATTAGTAAAGAGGATAAGGCATTTTCCTTGCACATGGCCAACCAGTTGGATTCTTGGCATTCCATTGGTCCCTCGAGACTACTAGGACTAGTTTCTGAGCATAGAGCCAGGAATAACTCTTGAGTGCTGCCAGGTAATGCCCAAAATCCCAAACCAAAACTAACCAACTAACCAACCAAACAAACCAAACAAACAAATAAAATACCACCACAGCAGAAACATTGATTTCTCCAGGCTCAAAAGCTCAAAAGCCAGCATGAGGCTGGATAAATAAAAACAATCTTTATAGTGCAGCAGGTAGGGTACTTGCCTTGCACACAGCTGACTCAGATTCAATTCCTATAACCTCATATAGTCCCTTGAACCTCTCAGGAATGATTACTGAGTGTAGAGTCAAAAGTTCCACTTGAGCACCACAGGTGTGACCCTAAAACAAACATAAAATATAGTAAAATGGGTTTCAATACATGCATATATATATATATATATATATATATATATGTTCAAGTCATCTGCTCTAGAGGACTAATAAATCTAGATTTATAAGTGCTGCCAGATGTTAACAAAGATGATGAATTATATTGAATTTAAGATAAGTAAGGCTATCAAGAAATCATTCCATGTAAAAAACAAAGAGAAAAATTGAGAGACACAATGTGCTAGTGCACAATAATCAAAAAGGTTTACTCACTGTGTAAAGCCAGGCATTAAACTCATTGTATTAAGCTATGCAAAAATAATATTTGTTTACATATGAAAGATAATTATGATATAGGCTCAGGAAGTTATCTATATTAAGTTTTGCCCAATAAATGTCCATTAGTAGACACCTATATTCCTGTCCCCTAAATGCCCGAAAACATTACTACAATAAGTGCCCTTGCAGATTCCCAATTTGTCCCCAGAGTGTGGTACATTCCTCATTAAGGACACGTTATTCTGGCCTTGACCTCCAGAGCTTACAAACAACATAAAAAGGGCAAGAAGACATCTTGCCTCAGTCAGTTTCATTGGACTACCATTGTTCTTGTACCTGAGGAAAAAGGTAGTTTAATTCCACACTTATAAATGACAGATGCAAGGGATTTTTTTTTTTTTTGGTGGGAGAGTTCACACCCCGTGGCGCTCAGGGTTACTCCTGGCAGGCTGGGGGTGGATCCTTATGGGAAGTTGGGAATCGAACCAGGGTTAGCCATGTGCAAGGCAAATGCTCTATATCCGCTATGCTATCGCTACACCCCCTCTCATAACCCTCAACCCCCCCTCCCGCAGACACAAGTTTTTGAGTACAGAAGTTAGCACCTCTTTGTCTTCTTTCTGCTTAAAAGATCAGGGCAGAAATGGTTTGATAATGTGGTGTTTTGCATGCTGGGAACTCTGACTCTTTTCCCTTGAATTAACAGCCCAAATGAAGATTGGCTGTGACAATACAGTGGTGCGTCTGGTCTCTAGCGGAAAACACATAAATCGTGTGACTTTTGAGTATCGCCAGCTGGAACCCTATGAACTGGAAAACCCAAATGGAAACAGTATCCGTGAATTCTGTTTGCCTAGTCTTTGAAAAACAAATCCAATTATTGACCTGCTGCTAGCGAAGTGAATTTTTTAATTGTTATATATGATTTTGATGATCAGTTAGAAGCCTTTCAGTCAGTATTCTAGTGCATAAGCCAGTATTCCCAAACTTGAGCACAATCACACATGTATATATGCATTCTTTTTTGTAGCCTCCTCCTTTCTCATTTGTTACGTATACATGACTACTTGGTAGAAAAATAAGTCCTTCTTTAATTGAAAAACAGTTATTTATAATGCTTGATAGCTTGTAAACCTGATCTGATAAGACAAGTGCAAAGTGATGTGCAATAAAAAATTGTGTCTTAAGGGAAAATACAAATGGAAACTTAAAGGTTGGCAATCTTATTAGTTTTAAAGCAGAACAATATTCTGATGTCTTGTGTATACCAAAGTAGTTGTGTCTGTTTCTTTCTATTTATTGTTCTGTTTATAGAAGATAATTGTTGTAGCTATTACTTATGTGCAACAACTTGTTTTTAGCAAAATTTTTAAGCATGGAAAAATTTTTTCCATTCACCAATTCAAACGTAAATATACTCAAAATGTTGGCACTGTGGTATTGTGTTCTCTTTGCTTTTCTAAGTAGACCACCAGCTTATTTACACACATACACACACACACACACACACACACACACACACACAAGTGTTCTTGGGGCTGAAGAGATAGTACAGCAGGTTGAACACTTGCCTTGCACATGCCATATGGTCTCCCTAAGCTAATGAGAAATGATCCCTGAGTGCATAGCCAGGAATAGCCCTTAAGTACTGCCAGGTGTGGTTGCAAAGCTGAAATTAATTAATTAATTAATTAATAATAGTCTATAGATCCTTGTTTCCCTAACTGTGGTTCATGATCCCATATAAGGTTGTGTTACTTTAAAAATTGTTTTAAAATGAATTTATTTTATTATCAGCAAACATTTTATTTTTATGCCTATTTTATATGCCTACATAACTGGGGTTGTGTGAAAATTTCCCAAGTACAAAGGGATTGCTTGTAGAAAAATTTAAGAAACACTTTTCAATGCAAATATATCAAAACCAAATGTGTGATGTTATAACTCAATTATATCATGATTTTTTTTTTTTTGCCATACCATCAGTGCTCAAGAGTCACTCGTTCTGTACTCCAGAACTACTCCTGGTAGTACTCAGGGATCATATAGGATGCTGAGGATAGGTCGGCCATGTGCAAAACAAATGTCCTACTCATGGTACTATAGCTCTAACCTCACATCTCAATTTTAAAAGTTCATTGACACAGAAGAAAAAAAAGAATGTTTTTATAGGATCTGCAACCACATGTGGCATTAAACCACTTTAGACGATCATTTCTCAATCATTTCTCAGATCATCCCCTGTTGATGCCCAGGATAGTTCAAGAAGGCTGTAGGTGAAAATCTAATCGAAGGGAGACCAACACAAAAGATTAAGAGCCCAACTGATAGGACGGGTGGGGAAGGGGGAGAATGAGCAGAAGAAAGAAATATGGTTGTAAGCGCCCATAGTCAGGGATAGGTTGAGAAACATTTGACTTCTTAGTACTGCCACTGGAGTAGCATAATTTTGAGTATAAAGCAGAATTTTAGTGTTTGAAATAAAAAAAAGTGTACTCACTGGTTGATTCTGACAGGTAAACAAGAGTTGGGGTTCCTTTCCCTCTATCTTCCATATAAGCAGAGAAAATCCTTGTTTTTTGGTCACAGCAGTGGACTTTTGCAATTTTTCACCCTTTCTTTAGTAATCTGAGAATTAATACACGCACTTATAAAATTTTCAGAAGTTTCTAGCTTTAAAATCTTTTAATCCTCTTACGTTGAGTAGAGAAAAGGCTCTGAGGAAAGATGATAAGTACTTTTCTAAGGAAGCCAGGATTACTAAGGAACGTTTTGCAAACTGCACACACTAAAAGGAGGGGCTGCAAACTTTGTGATTCCTGAGGGTGACACATTCTATTCTGACTGTGAAATTAGGTATGCATTTATTGTGAGAAACTTTACTTCATAGTTTATTACTACACATTTACATATGTTATTTTTTATTTAAGGAAAAATTGTGTTGGCAATGACTAGAGGTCACATACACTTGGTTGTGGTGTTCATATACATAGTGCTTGAACATGGAAAATTTGAGTTTGTATCCCATTTTCTTGACATGAATAATCAACTTACACAGAGTATGCATTTAATATCTGCCATGGGCCCAATCCTCATTTCTAGAGTCTTCCTATTTCTCTGTTATTCACTATAGCCCTTCTTGACTCTACCTTTATCTACCCTAATCTTACACTTCTTTTTTTTTCTTTTTTTTTTATCTTTATTTAAACACCGTGATTACAAACATGATTATAGTTGTATGATTACAGTCATGTAAAGAGCACCCCCCTTCACCGGTGCAACATTCCCACCACCAATTTCCCAGATCTCCCTCCTCCTCACCCCCCTACACCTGTACTCGAGACAGGCTTTCTACTTCCCTCATTCATTCACATTTTATGATAGTTTTCAGTGTAGTCATCTCTGCAACTGCACTCATCACTCTATGTGATGAGCTGCATGTGCTGAGCTGCACCTACCAGCCCTCATCTCTCTTGTCTCTGAGATACTGTTAAAAATGTCCTTCATTTTTCTTAAAGCCCATAGATGAGTGAAACCATTCTGCGTCTTTCTCTCTCCCTCTGACTTACTTCACTCAGCATAATAGATTCCATGTACATCCATGTATTGGAAAATTTCATGACTTCTTCTCTCCTGATGGCTGCATAGTATTCCATTGTGTATATGTACCACAGTTTCTTAATCTTACACTTCTAACCATAGACTGCCTAATAGGTGACTTGATTCTACTAGTGATCATTGAATCCCTGAAGTCCCTCTTGCCTCCCTGTCTGAAATAGTGAGCATTATTTATTTTTATAACACTTGCCTACCATATTCTGGATACTTTTCTCCTATATGCCTGCATTCTCTTCTGCAGTTTTCTGGTCTGTGATTTGTGAAATAATTGACATTGGCTTCTGACACTGGACTTTCTCCAAATATATAAATAAGCAGGATTTCCCTTCATCTCTGACCATATAGAGTGCTGATTATTGAACCCAGGCCAACCTCGAGCAAAGCAAGCACTCAACACCCTCCCTATTATACTACCACTTTTTTTTGCCAATGTGTATTTTCTTTGATGTGTATTTTTTCCTTGAGGAAATATATATATATATATGTGTGTGTGTGTACCTTTATATATAATATATATGTGTGTATATATTTCATTCACAACAAAACAACCTTTAGGCTAGAAAGCAAGTAGATTTAATTTTTAATATCTAGATGGATCACAGCTAAGTAATCACTTGAAATCGCAGCGGAGAGCAAGGGTATAGAGCCATATATAGGAAGATTCCTGGGAACATATTACACTATCATGCTTGTGGAACAAAGGGCAAGTAATGGGATTCCTTGACTATCTGCTTCATGGCATTACACTGAGATACATTAAGGCAGGAGGGACACAACACTGGGACTTAGAGGAGGGGCCCTTGTTGCTGGAATTCTTTGTGGTGGATACATTCTGTTTTAGGTTCTACGTGGCAGTCTCACCACAAGCTCGTCCCTGTGATGAGGGGAAATGAGGAAACATGAGCAAGGATCCTTGGATTCCCATAAGATCGGAACCTGGTTTATTGAAAGCAGTGCTTCTTTAAGGCATCTTGATGAAAGACATTTCCAATCTAGTTTACATCTTCAAATTTGTGAGAAGATAAAAGTCCGAGAAATGTGGAAACAAGTTCATTTGCTAGCTTTTGTAACTATAAAAAGGCCATGTATACCTTGACTTTTAATCTGCTGATGGGTGATTTTCCAGCCAAAGCAGTTTTTCTTGTTTTCTACAGTTCTGTATAGACATTTATTCATTTACTAATAGTTTTTGTAGCCCTGTTCCCCTTCCTGCCTAGATAATAGGTTGATCAGGGTCTCCTACTCTGTTCTGGCAGTTTTTTGATTTATGATCCATTCATCTCTGCTCAGCCCCTAGAAGAGGTCACTCAGAGACCCTGACTTTTAATTATCTCTTAAAAACTTGTTTATGGTCCCACATGTCCCCCTGCACTCACAGGGTAGTGAATGATCAACAATGATCAAGATAAAACATTCTCTAAGCACAGAGTATCAATATTGAAAGAGTACATGAAGACCAAAACCTGCAATCTTTACTTTTCCCATATTAATATTTATAAGGACATGTAAAGGTTTTGAAAATTCACAAGCTAATTCTTGGTCTAAAAATTTAAAAATTGTATAAAAGTTTTATATAAATCTCACATTGGGCTACCCTCACCTCAGTATTATTTTGCTCAGTATTATTTTGAAATATATATTGGTTAACCTGACTACAAAATTGGCAACTCAATGCTTCTGTTTTTTATTTTGTTGTTGTTTTTGGGTCACACCCAGCAGCGCTCAGGGGTTACTCCTGGCTCAATGCTCAGAAATTACTCCTGGCAGGCTCGGGGGACCATATGGGATGCTAGGATTCGAACCACAGTCCTTCTGCATGCAAGGCAAACGCCTTACCTCCATGCTATCTCTCCGCCCCAATGCTTCTGTTTTTACACTTGACTTTTATAAAAGTTTGACTTTTGTTTATAGGCAGGTATTTTTTCTTTTTTCTTTTTGGTAGGGGGGAAGGGGTCACACTTGGTGGTGCTTAGGACTTTATACAAAGGGGTCACTCCTAGCAGGGCTCAGGGTACTATATCGAGTGCTGGTTATTGAACCCAGGCCAATCTCAAGCAAAGCAAAGCACCCAGCACCCTCCCTACTGTACTATCACTTTTGACAATGTGTATTTTCTTTGCTTGATGTATAGTTTTTCCTTGAGGATAAAAATAAATTTTCCTAGTATAACATTTTATGACAAAAATTCTTCCAGATCTCTCCCAACTTCACACTCTCCTTTCTTGCTCTTTTCATAGGAAGGCAATGTTACCAGAGCTGCCTTGAAAAGTAGAATCTTTCTGAAAGGAAAAGGAAGCTTAAGTTGTGATGAATAAGATTTACTTGTTTATGTGCTCAATACCACCTACTCAGAAATTGTGAGTAGGAGCTCCCATTAAAGAGTAATCATAAGAAATTATATATGAATATGCTCTTATCTGAGCACTGGAGTGTTTGAGCAAAGAGAAACACCTTTGTGTGTTCAAATAATCAGACTGAATGGTCTCAGTGCTGATGGGTCATTAGTAATGATTACCATCCATTTTTCTCTCTGCATTTAAAAGTTTTCTTTTTGTGTTTTAAAACAAATTGTTCAGAGGGAAGCGGAGAAACAAGAAAGGAAATATGATTAGGAGAAAGAAAGGACTTGATTAGAGGTTTTGAAACAGAATGAAAATTAAGGTCTCCAAATTGGACTCTGGACTTTGCTTTTGATAATAACAATGTACTCAGTGCCACTGCTGCTGCCGCTGAAAATTTGAAAATGACAAAACAACTTGTGCTCTAAGGAGGAGATATAATGTCAGTGCTAGGATTTGTGGCTGGATGAGCTACTAAGAAATGCTATTTGGTGATTCGATGGGTTATTAGATACTGGGGGATTCCTAGGAAAAATATCCCCTTCTAACTCTCCTTACCCTTTCCAGATTTCTTAAGATTTGTACTCTGGGACAGTAAAATAGTATAAGGATTAAGGTACTTGACTTGCTTGTGGTCCATCCCAATTCCATCTTCAGCATCACCTAGCATGCCAGCAGACCATCCTACCTCTCTTGTATATGTGCTTAAGTAGACAATGAGTGTCCTTTTCCTGGAAAATCCATCTGGTAGTAAAGGCTTCTGTGATTTCATTTTCACCTTGATTGCAGTTTAACTGTTCCTTAAATATTTATGGGATGACGAGTTCAATCCCTGGCCTTCCTTACGGCCTCCTGAACCTGCTAGGAGTAATTCCTGAGTACAGAGCTAGAAGTAAGCCTTGTGCACTGCAGGTATCAGTTAAAAACAAAACCAAACAAAAACACATTGAAAAATGAAAGAAAATGAGAGGTGGTCCCTTTAAGTGTGAAGCAGATACGTCGTTAAAGAGCTGGTTGGTTTTTTTTTCACCATCAACTTGCTAAATCGCTTTTTCTTGGGTTGGCCTTCTCTATGAATTTCTTTTCTTTTATTAGGAAGAGGAGGTTCCTTTGTGAGGCTGGTAACTCAATTTTGCCATCTTCTCAGCCTGTGTGGGCCTGTTAAGAGGAAAGTGTTCAATTCTTCCTTCTCCAGACTTCTAAGTGAAAAACAACTTGCTAACTTTGAAAGCTCTTTCAAGGATACTGAAAGACAGCCCCAGGGTAAAGGTAGGAAAAAGTAAGACTGTTAACTTTCTATAAAGCTTCAAATTTGAAAACAAAAGCAGGGAACAGAGGGAAGGCTGGAGTAGGGAAGGGATATCTGAGATAATGGTGGAGAAAAGAGGGACTCTGGTGGATGATGTCAAGTTGGAATTTGTTTGACAAAGCTATCATTAATAGTACTACAAGTCATTATATCTCAATAAAAAAACCAGGGAGGTTGATGAGAAAATAAAAACAAATCATCATAGGGAATGTGGTTCCAAGCGAGAGTATCTGCCTTACGTGAGTGAGGCCTAGGTTCCAGCTTCAGTCCCTACAAAAGTAAATAAAAAGTAAATAAAAATATGCCAACAGAACTATCCTCATCACAGACAAGCATTAGAAAAATGTTTATCTTTTGCTAAATAATATTGAAAGTGCCAATGTATTGAATTTCCCATTTGATCCTTCTACCTTTCCAGCCTGCTCAGAAACTAAGACATTTAAATCTCTCTCATTTTTTTTTTTTTTTTTTGGTTTTTGGGCCACACCCGGTAACGCTCAGGGGTTACTCCTGGCTATGCGCTCAGAAGTCGCTCCTGGCTTGGGGGACCATATGGGACGCCGGGGGATGGAACCGCGGTCCGTCCTAGGCTAGCGCAGGTAAGGCAGGCACCTTACCTCCAGCGCCACCGCCCGGCCCCAAATCTCTCTCATTTTAAAGATGGAGATACTAAAGCATGAAGACAATGAAAATAAGTTGACTCACACAGAAAATAGTTGAGCCAGGGTATCAAAGCCAGAGCTGACATAAGTCAGTCATTTAACCTATCATTGCTGCTCCCTTGCCTGCCATGCTGAAGATTGCCACTGGACTCAAGTGGGAACTCCAGTTCTATAAGGCTACTGGCAACAGAGCAGTGACATCAAAAGTTTTCTGCTCAGGTGCTTGCCTTGCATATAGGTAACCTCAATATGTAACCTAGCACCATATTATGGTTTCCCCAGCACTACCTGAGCACAGAGTCTCAAGTAGCTCCTGAACTTAAAACCACACACACCACTACCACCACCAACAACAAAAACAATAACAAAACACTTCCATTTATAGTGATTTTGGGGGGCACTTGAGGACATTTTAACAAACCTGTCTTAAATCCAACTTTCAGAACAGTCAAAGCCAGGGCTAATTTTTTGTGTTAACTTGGCTGGTCGATGGTGCCCAGATGTTTGTTTGTTTGTTTGTTTGTTTTGGGACCATATAAGGTGACACTCAGGTGTTACTCCTGGCCATGTGCTCAGAAATTGCTCCTGGCTTGGGGAAACATATGGGACACCGGGGGATCAAACCACGGTCCTTCCTAGGTTAGCCATGTGCAAGGCAAATGCCTTACTGTTGCGCCACCGCTCCAGCTCCATGGTGCCCAGATATTTCATCAGGTTCTGTGAATGTATTTTAAAGATGAGGTTTATTATTAATTCGTAAACTTTATCTAAAGTAGATTACTTTCCACAATATAGGGAGTGGCTGATCCAATCAGTCTGAAGCAGAAGCAAGAAAGAGATCTCTTGAGGAAGAGGGAACATCTGATTGGTCCTTTTTTTTTTTTCTAAAAAACTGACATCCCCTACCTCAACTCTTTTCTTCATATTAATCCATAATAAGCTAGAAACAGAACTTTTGCTAAATCTCTGCTTACTGATGAAGAATAAAAGGGATTATAACCTTGTTTTCTTTGTACAGTCCCAACAACTGATCACAGTCAACTATCTCATACATGAGTGAAAGGAAAAGAAGTGGGAACCAACAGATTCCTCGGAACTTTTTCCATCTTGCCTAACTTCACATGTCTGAGAACTAGATATTGATAATAAAAAGGACCAGAATAAAACCTGGTTCTCACTCAAATTGAATATTTCTGAAAAGAAAGTTTAAAATAAACATGGTAGTAAGACTCCCATTTTAGGAGGAACTGTAGAAAAAGCAGCCAATAATTGCCAGGCAGAAATTTAAGATGGTGCCTACATCAATTCCAAGCCATATTCTATTTATAATACTCCTAATTAAATGTTATCACTTAACATTCATGATTAACAAAGGTTTTCTGTCTATTGTCCAAATCTCAAGTGAAAAGCTTTTTGCTCTCGTCATTTCTTCTCAATGAAACCAATTTGAAAGAATCTTTCAAAGCCAAGTTTTTAATAGAAAGTATCCCCTTATGTGAATGAACATTGTTCATTCTGGTCACTGATAAAATGTGTTCTATGCTGGGTTACAGAAATATCTGAAATGTCCCTAAATAACCAGCATTGGGGTGTTAGAAGCTCACAGATTCATTTACAAATATAATAAGCTTATGAAGAGTACTTAAAAAGCTCGATAGATAGGTTTGACAGTAGATTAGACAAGCTGAGAAAGTCAGTTCTGAAAGAATTCAGGAAAGCAGTTGGAGAGCAGGAGAGGTTGTGATCCACTTCTGAGGGCTGCCTTGCCAGAAGAAGGCTTTTGTTTCTTTTCACTTTAAAGGATGAATATTCTCAGGTACTTTGCAATTAAAAAAAAATATTCTCTTACAAATGATTTTTTCAAGGATTTGGTGAGAAGATGCCATCTAGAAAGAGGATCTTCACCAGCCCTTGACAGGCATTGCCAGCACTGGATCTTAGACTTTTAGTTTACCAGTTTACCAGACTGTGAGACATAAAGTTTTGTTGTTACAAACCACTCAGCTGATGACAACGTTGTTATAGCAACCCCAAAGGACTAAGTCCTGTCCCCTCTGTTAATGTTCTGTGCAGTTAACTTTGGTTTGCTTTTGATTCCTTTTTTTTTTTTTTTTTTTTTGGTTTTTGGGCCACACCCGGCGGTGCTCAGGGGTTTCTCCTGGCTGTCTGCTCAGAAATAGCTCCTGGCAGGCACGGGGGGCCATATGGGACACCGGAATTCGAACCAACCACCTTTGGTCCTGGATCGGCTGCTTGCAAGGCAAACACCGCTGTGCTATCTCCCCGGGCCCCTGCTTTTGATTCTTAAATAGTTTTGTAAACTACCTCAGTGTATCATTTCACTTATTTATGTTTGTAGATTTCCATTTCATTATAGATTTACACCAAGAACCTTAGTCCCTGAACAAATAACACCTCTAAATAACAACAATAATAATAATATTCAACTATTCTGTGCTTAATATCTTTTAAGTATGGTAAAATGGCTTACATATTTTACCTCATTTAATTTTATCAAGATTAATCCAAAGAGGTAGGTATTATTATTATTATCCTATTTTGCAGATGAACTGGGAAAGAGGTAAAGAAACTTAACTGAGGCCATTTATTGGTTCAGCCATATGGAAAAATAATTCACAGTCCTTTGTAAAGACTAATTAATGGCAATAATAAGTCAGCTCATTCCAAGTTATCAGCCATTCCCTTGTACTATTTTATAGTTCCACCACTTCTTCCTTAGCTTTATTTTGGGGCCACACCCATAGTGCTCAGGGATTACTCCTGATTCTGCACTCTGCACTCAGTGTTCACTGCTGTTGGTGTTCAGGCACAATATGGGACGCTGGGGATAGAATCTGGGTCTGCTGTGTGCAAGGTAAATGCCATAACCTCTGTACTGTTACTTTGGCCCTGATTTCTCTTCTCTTTCACTATATCCTGTGTCATTCTCTCACCCTATTAAAAAACAACAACAAACAAAATAAATCAAAATCTAGGAAAATATCTAAGTAATTAAAAAGATTTTTTTTTCTTGGGCCAGAATGATAGCACTGTGGTAGAGTGTTTACTTGCACATGGCTGATCCAGGACAGACCTAGGTTCGATTCCCAGCATTCTATATGTTCCCTCGAGCCTGCCAGGAGCGATTTCTGAGCATAGAGCCAGGAGTAACCCCTGAGCGCTGCCAAGTGTGACCCAAAAACAAAAACAAAAACAAAAAGTTAGTGGGCTGATTATCTGGAACAGCCTGAAAACACTAAAGTTTTCCAGAATCACTGCACCTTTATCATTCTGCAGAAAGAAACGACCATTTCATACTTTAAGAAAAATCTCAGCCTGCCCAGTCGAATGGGGGCAATAAATGTCTTAGAAGAGAGGCCCCTGTTGGAAGCTGCTGCTGCTGGTGGTATTATTAAAAGGAATTATAGGGGCCGGAGAGATAGCACAGCAGTAGGGCATTTGCCTTGCAAGCAGCCGACCCAGTACCAATGGTGGTTCGAACCCCAGCATCCCATATGGTCCCCCATACCTGCCAGGAGTGATTTCTGAGCAGAATGAGTGCCGCTGGGTGTGGCCCAAAAACCAAAAATAAATAAATAAATGAAAAATTCAAAGGAAATTCTGTATTTGGCATTACTTCCTACATTGAAATGTGACTAAGAATCTCCTGAGGCTTTTTTTTTAAATCAAAGGTCATAGTCTGAAAGATCTGAGCTTCTTCATTTCTAATCACTCCTCATGGTGCTGGATGAAGAATTCCATTCTACTAGTTCATGAATTACAGAACGATAGACAGCTTGATGGAGAAAGATTTTCTTCCCTGCTGCTAATCAATGATCGGCTTATTTGTTTTTACTTTGTTTTTGGAAGGTTTTTGCTAAGTAATAAAAATTGACCTCAGTGACTTTCTGTCTTGTCACTTGAGTTTATAGAACACAAGGAGCAAGCTGTAACTTGTGAACAGCAGACACATTAGTAAAAGAAAAAGTTCCACAGGGAGAGTCCAAGCCCATCCTGTTGCCATGGTGCCTGGCTGATAACGCTGCACAGGAAAAGAGAATTTCCCTGGAGAAGGTATCAAGTGACACCATCTTAATTACACATGGAAAAGACTGCCCAGTTTCCAGCAGACAATTATTTCCTGATCAACAATGATGTCACGCTAAGTATGATTTCTTTGTTGTTGTTTTTTTTTAGCTACACCCGGTGACGCTCAGGGGTTACTCCTGGCTATGTGCTCAGAAATTGCTCCTGGCTTGGGGGACCATATGGGACACCGGGGGATCGAACCGTGGTCTGTCCTAGGCAGATGCTTTACGCCCTGTGCCATCTATGTCCATCTTAAGTCATCCGTGTGCAAGGCAATCGCCCTACTGCTGTGCTATCGCTCTGGCCCCCTAGGTATGATTTCTTCCAACCCACACCTAATAGTCTTTCTTGAGAAAGAAAAAAAAATCTTCTCAGCTTTCTCTACTCTCTCTCACACCACTCACAACAGGGCTACAGTTAGCTATGGTTAGTTGAAAGTTCTTTGTTATCTCCCTTCAGTGACTCTTGACTCTAGTAGATGAAGAAAGAAGAGCACACAAATTCCCTTCTTGCGTTATATTATGGCTGAGCTTGTCACTGCTAAGGTCCAGTTACACTGCAACAGAAATATCAACTTGAGAAATAAGGTGATGGGTAGGGAAAGAGCTTATTAGCTACAAGGCTGCAGGTTGGAAGATAGAGAAGGTCCTAGCGAATCAGTTCACCTATTCACAAGGAGCAGGTGATGTTGCAAAACTGTTATAGTGCAGCATAATTGGAGCCAAGCAGTTGATCATTGTATAACAGAGTGGATCATAATAGGAGCACTATTAGGCACCTATTCAGAGACACCACATTACAGTGAATTTCTGCTGAGCTCAAAGAAGTTCCTGGTCTGGGATGACAAATACATGATGGCATAAATGATCCAACTGGCTTTGTGAGTGGCAGGTAAGCATAGTACCCTGGGCATGAGAGGTCTTCAATGTCTCACTCTTTCTTCTACAGCAACTCCCTCACACCGCCTGGAAAAATCCCTCATTCCCCCTTCAACAGTAGAAGCTGCAGAAGTAAAAGAAGAAGAAATTAAGAAAGAGGGGTTAATCTCCAAAATATACAAGGTACTGACAGAACTTAATAAGAAATAAACATATAACCCCATTAAAAAATGGGGAGAAGAAATGAACAGACACTTCCTAAAAGAAGAAGTACAATGGCCAAAAGACACATGAAAAAAATGCTCCATATCACTAATCATCAGGAAGATGCAAATAAATACAATGAGGTACCATCTCACACCACAGAGACTGGCACACATCACAAAGAACAAGAACAATCAGAGCTGGCAGAGATGTGGAGAGAAAGAAACTCTTATTCACTGCTGGTGGGAATGCTGTCTAGTCCAGCCTTTATGGAAGTCAATATGGAAATTCCTCAAAAAACTGGAAATTGAGCTCCCATATGATACAGCTATTACGCTCCTAGGAATATACCCTAGGAATACAAAATACAATTCAAAAATCCCTTTCTCACACCTATGTTCATTGCAGTGCTATTTATAATAGCCTGACTCTGGAAACAACCAAGATGCCCTTCAACAGATGAATGGCTAAAGAAACTGTGGTACATATACACAATGGAATATTATGCAGCTGTCAAGAGAGATGAAGTCATGAAATTTTTCTATACATGGATGTACATGGAATCTATTATGTTAAGTGAAATAAGTCAGAGGGAGAAAGATAGACACAGAATAGTTTCACTCATCTATAGGTTTTAAGAAAAATTAGGGGCTGGAGAGATAGCATGGAGGTAAGGCGTTTGCCTTTCATGCAAGAGGTCATCGGTTCGAATCCCAGCGTCCCATATGGTCCCCCGTGCCTGCCAGGAGCAATTTCTGAGCATGGAGCCAGGAGGAACCCCTGAGCACTGCCGGGTGTGGCCCAAAAACCACAAAAAAAAAAAAAAAAAAAAAAAAAAAAAAAAAAGAAAAATTAAAGACATTACTGTTATAAGGCCCAGAGACAATAGAGTTAAGGACTGAGAGGGCTGGAAGGACCAGCTCACAATTTGAAGCTCACCACAGAGTGGTGAACTCTTTTAGGGAAATAAGTACACTAACAACTAACATGACGATGTTAAATAATGAGAGAAGTAGAATGCTTGTGCGAATACAGGCAGGGGAAGGGGAGGGGGCATTGGTGGTGGGAATGTTGCACTGGTGAAGGGGGTTATTTTGTTTATAACTGAAACCCAACTACAAGCATGCTTGTAATCATGTGCTTAAATAAAGATTTATATTAAAAATAAAGAAATATATTACTGTGAAAGATTTGTAATCCACTTTGGTCAAAATAAAAATCATTTAAAAAAAAAGAAATTAAGAAAGAAAAAGTAGTGGCAACAGTTGCTGAGCAAGAATCCAAAGTGGCCCAAGATGAGGATTAAAAACAAACTTACCTTAAAACACTACATAGAACTGCAGAGGCTGCTTAGTAGTTTAAGGCAGTAGCAGCAGCAGAAATATGGGTGGTTCCTTTCCTCTGCTCCATCAGGAAAACCAAAGCAAGAAAACCCATCAGAAAGAAATCCAAGCCTCAAAGATCCAGAAAGAGAAGAGCCTAGAAAAGTCCAAGAGGAAAGTAAAACCTAGAAGACCCCCCCCCCCACTTCCACGGATGGTGACCTGGATGCTCTTCAGCCAATAGTAAAGCACAATCATCAACACATAATTCCAATTTACTAGCTAGTCCCTCCTCACCTCTCTGTAACAAAAGGAAAATGATTGTTTTCAGAAAATCTTGTTGCAGCAATTATTTGTCTCTTAATACTATGACATTCTAATTTTATTTTTACAGTTAAAAAGAAGAGACAGCATATTCTGGCAAAAAGAATGAAGGCAGCAAAAATTTTGGTTGCTCATAAAGCAAGAGAGAAAAGATAGTCGTCACTCCAGAGAAGATCAACTCTACTGCCTGGAGTGACCTATAGTAACAGAAAGGAAAGAGGGACTGAGTTTTGAGTGGCACAAACTTCATAAAAGATAAAGACTTTGGTGTTCACTGAACTCTTAAGAATGCTGATACTTTAGGATTTCTTGCTTTTGAAAAATTAGTAACGTCCAGGACTGGAGAGATAGTATTTGCTTTGCATGTGTCTATTTGTGTTTGATCCCTGACACCCCATATTAGTCTCCGAAGACCTGCCAGGAGTGATCCCTAGAGCAAGCCATGAGCCAGTGGCAAGTCCTGAGCACAGCTTGGTTTTAGCACCCCCCCAAAACAAACAAATGCTTTGCAAACAAAACAAATTAGTGACTTCTGGCAAGGATTAGGAAAGAAAGAACTTTCAATGGTGCTGTGGAGGCTTGCCTTTACTCTGTAACCAGAAGTACTGTGTGTGGTTTAATCTCAAAATTCAAGTGGTTTTTCAGAGTTTTCAACTAAATTGATTGAGGAAAATAGTCCTGCACTTGTGCAAGACTAAAACCTAATTAAAACCTTTTTAAATTATGGAGCCGGAGTGATAGTGCAGCAGTAGGGTGTTTACTTTGCATGTGACTGACACAGGATGGACCTGGGTTCAATCCCCGGCGTTCCATATGGTCCCCAAGCCAGGAGCAATTTTTGAGCACATAGCCAGGAATAACCCCTGAGAGTCACCAGATGTGACTCAAAAACAAAACAAAACAAAACACCAAAAAAAACCTTTTTAATTAGCATAAACAATGTAGGTTGATTAAAGAGGCTTAAGAAATAGAGAATAAGAAATAGAAATAAAGAATAAGAGCTTCTAACAGCAAAGTCTTGAGGCTTTGGTAGACTAGCATGTCACTATTATGTGAGCATCACATAAACAAGCCTGCTAATCAAAGTAGGTTTTCTGTGAGTTGTTTCCTCTCAAAGATTTTCACAGGTCCTTGAACATGGGCCTCTCTGTCCGTTTTCTTTTGAACTAGTCTTCTCATTATGTTTGATTTGGGGCCACACCCAGCAGTGTGTAAGTGCTACTCCCAGTTTGGGACTCAGACCATGTGGTTCTGGGACTGATCCTAAACCTCCTGTATACATTGACTGGTCTCTCCAGGTTTTGAAACAGCTTTTTAATTTCAAAGTTACAAAAAAAGTCAGTTGGTTTATATAGAACTTTTTCTACTACTACCAATTGCCTAATTCCTAATGACCAGTCTCCCAAGGTTTTTCTTTTCAATAGGGGTTTAATTTAGCTAAAATAGCACATTGTTTGGAAGATTAGCATGCTGCTTACCTAGTCTTACTCCAAGTGGAATTCTAAATCTGCAGTCTCCCCAGCTCAAACCTAGACTTCATTAATTAATCTTCATTTAACTCAAATTCTCAGATGAGCTGCTATCTCATATACCACAGTAGATGATTCATATGCACATTAAAGTTTGAGAAAGATGAATTGGTAGGTATCCACTAGGATGTAAGATTTGGAGAACAGGAACTTGTCTATTTCTTTTGCCATCAGGGAAGATTGGAAGTAATAGACTCTGAATGAATGGGTTTGGATAGTAAAGGAAATTGAGCATGTTACACAATATGAATCATATAATATAGGCTAATGGGATTTTTTTTCAGGTGCTCCATGATGTGTCATATTCTGGATATGTTTTGCTCAGTGTAGCATATTTATTTTTTATATTATTATGATTTTGGTTATGTGGCTTACGTGTTGTGCTTGAAGCAATCTAGTAATCTGTTACTACTTTTCATAACTCTTTTAACCCCTCACAAAGAACTTGTGAATATCTTCATTTCATCTCTACTGTGTACAAGGATTCAACTCTGCAAGTCAGGAGAACACCAGGGCTCCACTTAATGCACTGACAGGCAACATAGCAAAAGATTTTTGGAAGAATTAATAGTGATTTGATACTTAATGGGAATATGCCAATAAAATGTCCGTGTTTCCAGACTATTGATGAGCCACCTACCAGTAAAGACTTGTATTTATAATCTAGCATTGTATAGTATCAGCAATCAGAACTCATAATGGTGAACATTCATAATGATAAGCATACAAAAAATTCCATCCTATGACCTGTGCAAATATCAAGATCTCTAGTTACAGAGGCCTGATTTTATCATCCACGACTGAGTGGAAAGTTTCCAGACATCACAAAAAACAAAACAAAACAAAACAAAACAAAACAAAAAAAAACCCTAGGGGAGAGAATAAGAGCATGTACGAAGCCTGTAGCTATTCCAATGACAGTATACTTCAAGAACGTAGAAACCCTGGATCTCTTTTTTTTTTTTTTTTTTTTTTGGTTTTTGGGCCACACCCGGCGGTGCTCAGAGGTTACTCCTGGCTCTCTGCTCAGAAATAGCTCCTGGCAGGCACGGGGGACCATATGGGACACCGGGATTCGAACCAACCACCTTTGGTCCTGGATCGGCTGCTTGCAAGGCAAACACCACTGTACTATCTCTCCGGGCCCGAAACCCTGGATCTCTTAGGCCAAGGAAATTCCTGTTCTAATGTCCCCAATATTTACTGTGCCTATGCAAAAAAAAAAAAAAAAAAAAAAAAAAGCACAAATAATTTTTTGTTATTCTTGTTGTTGCTTTTATTTTGTGTGTGTGTGTGTGTGTGTGTGTGTGTGCCTTTTTTTTTTTTTTTTACCCCTTGGGACTGTGGTTATTGCTTGGTTGTTGTCTTTATTGCTGGGTTGCTTATTGCTGTGGTGTTTTTCGGTTTTTCTTTTCATTTGATTTTTTTTGTATTCTTGTGATGTTTTTCTTCCTTTTTCCCTTTCTTCTCTTAAATTGATATTTATAGCCTCTAGAAGGACTCCTCCTGGGTTTTTTTGCTTGTTTGATTTTTGTCCCCCCTTTTTTCTTTCCTTCTAACAGAACCACATAACTTGAACCTCTTGTTCTGCCTCACAAATTGAGGGAGAAATAATGGAGGGTATCAAGACCAAACAGTTGTATGAACATCGAGTAGAAATAAAAAATGATGAGACTTAAACACCAAATCCAAAGCCAACAACAACAGAATCGATACCCAATCTACAAGTAGACACAGAGGGAACCACTTATACTAGCAGCCCGGGTGGGGGGGGGCAAAGGAGGAGAATATATGATGCATGCTGGGAACAGGGGTGGAAGGAGGACAACATTGGTGGTGGGAATGCTCCTGATTCAATGTCACTGTGTACCTAAAATATTACTGTGAAAGATTTGTAATCCACTTTGGTCAAAATAAAAATTATTAAAAAATGATTACACTAGATAATAATTTCATGTAAAGCATTTTACTTAGTTTTAAATATTTTTGAATAGTGAATATTTGAATATATTTGAATGATTTTGAAATACAGACCTAAAAGATTTTTGAAAATAAAATTTAAAATAAAATCTTACTGGCTACTCATTAGGGAGGGAACACAAATTTATTCTTCTTTTTGCCATTCTGCATCCTTGCAGGCAGAGGAAGAGGACATACTCTATTGTATGCAAGTGTCACTTTATTTTTTACTTAAAATTTTTGATTCCTTTTGATGATACCCAAAACAATCTCTGATCATGTCATTCATTTCTTAGTTCACCAGGTGAGGGAAAAAAGCCTCAAAGATGGATGTTTAGGAAAACATTATGATGTTAGGGGCAGAGGAGATAAGAGGTATTGAAGGAATTCATAACAATTCATAATCAATTTTTATAAATGATTCCTTCCTCACCTGTTTTTGTAAGGGATTAGCAATAGATACATTTAGCTATCTAGCCCCAATAGACAATATTGTTTATAAATTTAGGACTGTGTCTGAACTGGTTTCCCATCCCTCAGAATTTGATATGACATTCTGACTTGCATTTTGATGAGTTACACATATATTTGCATTAACTATGTCGTGAGACTGTGTATAGTGCCCAAGATAGAACTTCTGAAATCTTTTCTATTTATGATCCCTTTCTGCCTAAGACACTTTTATTGACCCCATGTATATAGGCATATACACAAGTATGCAAAACAAGTATTTACTGATAATAAATCATAACTTTATTTTAAAACAAACTTTAAGATTTTTTCGTTTAGTCATGCAAGTTTTTTTTTTGGGGGGGGGAAGCAAGGGAACACATCTGGAAGTGTTCTGCATTTAAGAATTACTGCTAGTAGTACAAGTAGATGTTTTTGTTTAGTCATGCAAGTTTTTTTTTGGGGGGGGGAAGCAAGGGAACACATCTGGAAGTGCTCTGCATTTGAGAATTACTGCCAGTAGTACTGGGATGCCAGAGTTCGAACCTGGGTCAAATGCTTTCAAGGGAAGCAGCCTCCAGTTACATCACTCCTATGGCATTGTGATTTCATTTAGAAGCTAGACTTTAGGGCCCGGAGAGATAGCACAGCGGTGTTTGCCTTGCAAGCAGCCGATCCAGGACCTAAGGTGGTTGGTTTGAATCCCAGTGTCCCATATGGTCCCCCGTGCCTGCCAGGAGCTATTTCTGAGCAGACAGCCAGGAGTAACCCCTGAGCACCGCCGGGTGTGGCCCAAAAACCAAAAAAAAAAAAAAAAAAAAAAAAAAAAAAGAAGCTAGACTTTAGATGAACACCTACCAGAAAATCTGATAGAATAATTTTGTAGATTTTGGGCTATGTGATGGTTGAGATTCTCCCTATAACACCATAACTATCTCACCCATCTCACCACTGTCTCCCCAGGATTTAATGCTACTCATCTTTGATTTTGCATAGCTTTTGAAGCAAAGGCAAAGGAAAAAAATGCCAATAAACACAAGCCTATAGATACTGATAAAGCCAGACATTGATAAATAATAGGATCAATACAACTCATGAAACCCAGACAAATGGATGAATGACACACTTGGTCCCCTGCCATAAAACAAATGGAAAATGTAAAACGAAGAGCAAAGCCATGATCCTTGATCTATGATACAAGGATTGAAGTCTATATGCTTTTTATTATGCCTTTGAGTAAAATTAGCTTTTGCTCTTGTCTAGTTGGTTGGCCATTCCTGAACAATTAATATTCTAGAGCATTTATGTACTAGGGATTATCTTAATCTGTTGGGCTACTGATCAAAAACACCATAAAAAAGGTGGGGCCCAAAGCGACAGTACAATTTGTAGAACATTTTTCCTTGTACGCAGCTGGCCCAGGTTTAATCCCCAGCATCCCATATATTCCCCCAAGTCTTACCAGGAGTGTTCCTTGAGAGCAGAGCCAGGTGTAACCCCTGAGCACCATTGGGTGTGGGCCCAAAAAAACAAGCAAGCAAACAAACGAAATAGGTGCCTCGGAATGATTCAGTGACAAAAGTAACTGCCTTACTTTAGAGGTTCTAAATTCAATCCCTACTGCTGCCTGCTAAGCAGACAGCCAGGAGTAACCCCTGAGCACCACCGGGTGTGGCCCAAAAACCAAAAACCAAAACAAAAAAAATAAATAAAAATAAATAAATAAAATAAAACAAACTTAAATACATTTATTTTTCATAGTTGGAAGTTGGTAAATGCAAAATAAAAGTGCTAGCTGATTTGACATCTGGTGAAATTTGATGACTTTTATTTTATAGATTGCTGATTTTGCTATAATTTTATTGAGTAGACAGGATAAGGTAGCTCTTTGTATAATAACTATAATATTTCTCAAGAAGGCTCTGTCCCCATAATCTAAACATCTCCCAATTCTCCCCCACCTGGTATCACCACTTTGGGTTTTAGGATTTTAACAGATGAATGGGGTTGGGTGAGATAATATTTATTTCCTAGTAGGGTAATAAAACCAGACAAGATCCCTGTCCCCATGGAGCTTAATATTCATTCTAGATTAAATGACCCTTTGTTCTTTTCATTTAGATTTATATTTTCTATCTCCTAATATTTTAAAAGTGGCGAAGAATGAAGTAAAGATGGTATTACATCAATAATATGGCCCCAATCCCTTAATCATCTGATAGACCATGAAGAAACCAAGACTCCTTCAGGCTGACTGAAGCCCTGCCACTTCACATACCTGCTCTTCTGCCTTGGTTGTGTTCTGGCTGTGTAGTTGTTCTTTTAAGGCTGGAGCACATTGACCTCCATCTCATGGATTTTTTTTTTTGAGGATGCAAGGCAAAAATCAAAGTTGAAATGCAAAACACCAGCTCTCCTCTGCAGAAAGAGATTGAGATTCTAGGTATTAGCTACTTACCTACCAGTTGCCTCTCTCCAGAGCTATTTCATTCTTGTTTGGTCTTGTTTCTATCTTTCTGTTTTTGTTTTTGGGCCACACCCCGGTGGTGGCACTCACGGGTTACTCCTGGCTTTGCACTCAAAATCACTTCTGGATGACTTAGGGGAAATATGGGAGGCCGGAGATTGAATCTGGGTCAGGAAATGCCTACCCTCTGTGCTATCACTCTGGCCTTATTTCCGTCCTCTCTCTCTCTCTCTCTCTCTCTCT